>NC_057799.1:542624124-542924124 GCF_018294505.1 Triticum aestivum
ACTAAGCCCCCGAGTGGGAAGATTGCTCTCCACTCGGAGTGTTTTTTAACTTAGGCGAGTACGGGACCGCAGCTAAGCCTCCGAGTGGGAGGATTTCTCTCCACTCGGAGTATTTCGTAACTTAGGCGAGTACGGGATCGCAGCTAAGCACCCGAGAGAGAGGGTTGCTCTCCACTCGGAGTATTTTGTAACTTAGGCGAGTATGGGATCGCAGCTAAGTCCCCGAGTGGGAGGATTGCTCTCCACTCGGAGTATTTTTGTAACTTAGGCGAGTACAGGGTCGCAGCTAAGCCCCCGAATGAGAGGGTTGCTCTTCACTCGGAGTGTTTTTCTAACTTAGGCGAATCGGATTCGCAGCTAAGCCCCCGAGTGAGAGGATTGCTCTTCACTCGGAGTATTTTTGAAACTTAGGCGAATTGGATTCGCGGCTAAGCCACCCACTGGGGGATTTGAACACATGTGTTTATGGGATAACAATCATTAAGATACTGCAAAAATCTTGTCTTTGATAAGCAAACTGAAGGATTCTTATTACAACTCGTCGATCCGAGTGTTTAGGCATAGAAACGGCGGAGCAGCTCCGCAGTCCACGAGCATTGCTCGTCTTCTTTCTTGGCCACGTTTTAGAGGTGATATGCCCCGTTGTGGAGCAGCTTGGTGATGATGAAGGGACCTTCCCAGGCCGGAGCGAGCTTGTGAGGTCGTTTCTGGTGCACTCGGAGCACAAGGTCTCCCTCTTCGAATTCTCGAACTCTGATATTACGGGCATGGAATCGACGCAGGTCTTGTTGATAGATGGTTGACCGGATCAGAGCCATCTCTCGTTCTTCCTCCAGGAGATCGACCGCATCTTGGTGTGCCTGTTCTGCTTCAACTTCTGAGAAGAGTTCCACTCGGGGGGCGTTGTGCAGCAAGTCACTTGGAAGCACAGCTTCAGCACCATACACCATGAAGAAAGGAGTTCGGTCAGTCGACCAGTTGGGAGTTGTTCTCAGTCCCCATAAGACAGATGGCAATTCAGTCACCCAGGCACCAGCAGCGTGCTTGAGATCGCGCATCAGTCAGGGTTTCAGCCCTTGAAGAATCAAACCATTTGCCCTTTCTGCTTGCCCATTCGACTGCGGGTGCGCAACCGATGCGTAATCGACCCGAGTGCCTTGGGAAGCACAAAACGCTCCGAACTCATCAGAATCAAAGTTGGAGCCATTGTCTGTGATAATGCTGTGAGGGACTCCATATCTGAATATTAGCTCTCTCATGAAACTGATGGCAGTGCTTGAATCAAGGTTCTTGATAGGTTTGGCTTCGATCCATTTGGTGAATTTATCGACTGCTACGAGCAAATGAGTGGAACCACTTCTGCTGGTCTTGAAAGGTCCAACCATGTCCAATCCCCGTACTACAAAAGGCCAGACGAGTGGAATAGTCTTCAAGGCAGATGCAGGTTTGTGAGACAGGTTTGAGTAAAACTGGCAGCCTTCACACTTGTTGACTATATCCTTAGCCATCTCATTTGCACGTGACTAGTAGAACCCTGCTCAGTATGCTTTGGCAATGATGGTCCAGGAGGACGCATGGTGACCAGAGGTCCCCGAGTGGATGTCATTTAGACTCATTCGACCTTCTTCTGGGGAAATACAACGCTGAGCGACTCCGGTAACGCTTTCTCTGTAAAGCTGTCCGCTTATCACGGTGAATGCTTTGGATCGACGGACGATCTGGCGGGCCTCATCTTCATCCTCTGGGAGCTCCTGCCTGAGCAGGTATGCGATATATGGCACTGTCCAGTCGGGGGTGATCACCAGGACCTCCATGATCAAGTCGACTACAGCTGGGAATTTGATTTCAGTCAGATTGGTTGAACTTTTCGGTTGCGGGGGCTCCTCTGTGAAAGGATCTTCTTGGACTGACGAGGTATGGAGATGCTCCAAAAACACATTGCTGGGTATGGGTTTCCGAGTGGAACCTAACTTTGCCAGATCATCAGCAGCTTGATTCTTGATTCGGGGTATGTGGTGGAGCTCTAACCCTTCAAACTTCTTCTCTAGTTTCCTTACTACGTTGCAATAACTAGTCATTGCTGGACTCCTGATATCCCACTCCTTCATCACTTGATTGACCACCAAGTCTGAGTCGCCGTAGACCATCAGGCGACGGTGCCGAGTGAGATGGCCATACGCAACCCATACAAAAGTGCCTCATACTCAGCTTCATTGTTTGAAGAATCGAAGTGAATTTGGAGGACATAGCTGAGCTAGTCACCTCTGGGGGATACCTGAACCACACTAGCACCAGAGCCATTCAACATCTTGGACCCATCAAAGAACATAGTCCAATGCTCCGTGTGAATCTGAGTCGGTTGCTGTTGTTCAATCCACTCGGCGAGGAAATCTGCTATTGCTTGGGACTTGATTGCTTTCTTTGCCTCGAACTTGATATCCAATGGAAGGAGTTCAATCGCCCACTTTGCCACTCGACCAGTCGTGTCTCTATTGTTCACAATTTCTGATAATGGAGCGTCGCTGACGACTGAAACTGAGTGGTCTGAGAAGTAGTGTGCAACTTTCTTCGTGGTCAAGTAAATTCCGTAAACAAGCTTCTGATAATGCGGATATCTCTGCTTGGACGGAGTCAAGACTTCAGAAATATAATACACTGGGCACTGTACTTCGTAGGCTTTGCCTTCTTCTTCCTGCTCGACCGTGAGCACTGTGCTGACGACTTGTCCAGTGGCAGCAATATACAGAAGTAGAGGCTCTTTGCTGATTAGGGCAGCAAGCACCGACTTGGTGGAAATCAAGGCTTTGAGCTCTACAAACGCTGCTTCGGCTTCAGGAGTCCACTCGAATTTGTCAGAATTTTTCACCAGTCGGTAAAGAGGCAATGCCTTTTCACTGAGACGAGAAATGAATCGACTCAATGCGGCCAAACAACCAGTAAGCTTCTGAACGTCGTGCACACGCACAGGGCGTTTCATTCGGAGGATTGCTCCAACCTTTTCCGTGTTTGCGTCGATCCCTCGTTCGGAAACGAGAAAACCGAGTAACTTTCCTCATGGGACTCCGAATGTGCACTTTGACGGATTCAGCTTGATATCGTATCTTCTCAAGCTGGCAAAGGTTTCAGCGAGGTCAGTCAGTAGGTCGGAACTCTTATGTGACTTGACCATGATGTCATCCATTTATGCTTCCACGTTCTGACTGATTAGAGTGAGCAGACACTTCTGAATCATACGCATGAACGTGGCACCAGTATTCTTGAGACCAAAAGGCATGGTAACATAGCAAAAACACCCGAATGGGGTGATGAAGGCTGTTTTTATTCCATTGGGTCCATACAGTCGGATCTGATGGTACCCGGAGTACGCGTCCAGAAAGGACAAGCGCTCACACCCCGTAGTTGAGTCAACGATCTGGTCGATGCGGGGGAGAGGGAAATGATCTTTCGGGCAGGCCCGATTGATGTGCTCGCCAACTGTCGTGGGAGTAAGTCTGACAGTAAGAATAGGGGGTATGTAGGAAGAGGCAAGATCCTAGCTACGATGAGGTTGTGCACGCAAGATGTACGAGTCCAGGCCCTTCTCAGAGGAAGTAACAGCCCTACGTCTCGGTGCCCGGAGGCTTGGTCGACTGGATTATGCGTGAGAGTTACAGGGGGTGCGAACCTTGTGCCAGAGGAGGGGGGGTGGCGTATATAGAGTGCGCCAGGACCCCAGCCATCCCACGTTACACATAGTTCAATGTACATTAAGACAGGGCCTTACTGGTAACGCCAGTTGTAAAGAGTTATAAATGATCTTCAATACTACAGAGTGAATGTCTGACCGTTGCCATCCGGGGTGGCTTTAGATCTTCTGTTCTCTGAGTGATTCTTCCTGTGGTCGAGTGATTCCATCTTGGTCGAATGGAATTGGGGTATCCGAGTGGGACATCTGGACGAGTGGATTACACTCTATGGTATTTCAGTCGGTACCTTCTGTTGATTCTTGAACGTACATGACTTTAAGGCAGTGACCTTGGGTAGGACGTCTAGGACAGGCCTATGACCCTACCCTAGGTACATGTCATCGTCAGCGTCCAGATCGGACTTCGAGTGAAGGACGAGCCCGCGTTGCCGCCCCACCGCAACCTCCGCCCCGTCAAGGAGGAGCTACCGTCGGCGACCAAGAAGGCGCGGGGCGCATCCTCCATTACCTCAGAGGCAGCAGTGTCGGCAGCCCCTCGGGCTTCAGGGCCTTCGTCTCCGAGGAGGAGCGTGCGGCATGGTAGCAGGCGAGGTACAACTGGCGCAATGCCTCCTGCTGATCGACGTTTGTCAAGTCCGACATGGCGCCGGAATGGGTCGGCAACGACTCAGACCTTGCTGCCACGTGGGCCCTCAACCACTCCGTCACCACCGCGGAGACGGACCCCAGGCGCTGCGACCACCTTGATGGCGAGTTTGCCAAGATTGACGATGAGTGGTTGCTTAGCGACTCCTCCGCCAACGCCGCCAGGGTCAAGCCCGTCGTCAGAGCTCCGCGGGCGCCGTCGGTATTGGCTGCGACGGCCCTTCGCACCACGCAGCAGGAGGCGGGGCGGCTCCTTCGCGAACAACACACATCTGTCGGACAAGGCAGCTACGGTTCTCCGGCACCCTTCTGTCGCTGGAGTGACGACGACGTCATGGACGGCGACGGCGGTGCAGCAGGGTAAGGCGGCCACACCTATGAGGTGGTCGTCCAATATAGGGTTTAGTTTTTATTTAAACGGTCAAAATATATCCGAAGTTGAATGAAATCGGTCAAATTCGTTTAAATTCCGTCCAATTTGTTGAAACCCTGTTTGAATTGAATTGTATGCGGACAGCGTTGGATGACCGGCTCCCGCATTCGTGTCCATGAATTGGTCCCTGTCCGCGGACGGACAAGGGAACAATTTGCAGGTTCGCGTTGGAGATGCCCTAAAAAGGCATATTTGCAATCATTCAAGAGCAACTCTGACACACGGGTACCATCCGTAACTCAGCGGGTGTTTGTTTCCGGGGACTTTTTTGTGTAGGGACTAGAAAAAGTCTCTCTTAGAGACTTTTTTACCAAACGGGAGAGACTTTTTAGGGACTAAACTAGGCATTTGGGACTAAATGAAGAAGACTCTCAAGGAGAGTCTTTTTGGGACTTTTCCAACAATGCCCCTCCATGCACCCATTGGCCCGCCACCCCATGGTGTTGTTTGATTGTTATTTTTCTATATACTACTAGGGGCAACATGGTCATTTAATAACCTCTAGGACGGGACTGAGACTTTTTAGTCTCTGGAAACAAACAGTGAGGGACTTTTTAGGGACTAGGACCATTTAGTTGGGACTAGAAAAAGTCCTAGGACTAGAGAACCAAACACCACCTCAGGTTAGGAAAAATAGTAGGCAAAAGAAGTTGACCAGGTTGCTACACCTGTGCAGCGCTGATTGATCAGATGGCGCAGGTGATGAAACGAACCAGGCGAGTGGTGCAGTACGGCATATAGTCCTCCTACGGACGGTGGCGCTCCGTACGCATTTGGAGTTAACAAGGCACATTATTGCGCCTCGGATAACACTGAATCATAGAGAGCTTAGGGAAGGTGGACACACGTAGGGCGACAACATACGGCCGGCCGGCGCCCGGCGGACGTACGTACCGTGGTGTCCCTTCGATCCCAGAAAGGGTTCAAAGGGTATCATTACACACATATACTACTCCTTTAACCAATAAACCATGCATGTTAATGGATGATTAGTTCGGCAGGGGTAGCCATGTTCTCGCGCCTCGTCTGACTCATGCACACAGGGGGACCGATCACAAGCCAGCTGAATCCATTAATTTGCTAGTTCGTCCCAGTACATTGTGAAGTTCAAGTCGTTGAGGTAAGGGTACCGCTTCTCCCATAATACGAAGGACACCCAATCAATTAGTTTTCTAGAGTTTGTCAGAATCATTTGAGCTTATAGTTAGCTGAACGAAGAAGAATGAAGCATCATGCATATAATGCAACGCACTGGTCAGCTTGATCAAATCTTACTCTACTTAATGAAGAGTCAGAGCTCCTGCTGGTGGCTAAGAAAATTAAGAAGAAAATTATTAGGAATCACATGCGTAAACTCCTCATTAAGATTTTAGTCATGCAGTATGAATTCATATAGTTGATCTACATCTGCAGAAACCTCCACCTGTTACGAGATGAGCTCATAGTTGGAGTTTGTTGATTTGGATGCCATGAGGAATGGGTGTACGGAACTACGGACCGCATATTTCGGCAATCATTAGGCTTGTGGCAGGTCATACATCCTACGTACTGTACTATGCAATAATGTTCAGTTTTGTATTCGATTGAGTTGACTGAAATATGTATACTTAGCCTAGTCATAGTGTCAAAGGCCACAGCTTTAACTTAAGTCACTGTGCCTCCTGAAGCCTTGGAAAACTTCCTAATTAACCGGTGGCCCACCTGCTAAATTCTTCGTCCAGGAAGCCATGCATGATAGCAAAACGAGTAAAGCATGAACAACTGCAGACAAGATAATGCGCCTTCTGGTAAACTACCGTGGGATGATCATCACCTGCTCAATTAATCATTCGCCATGCTTACTAGTTTCAGATCCAAGAGGTGTCGAAACCATATTGGCTTTGGCTTCCATCTCTGGATAAGTTTTGACCTAATACCAGAAAAGGATGTCTCCAACTGGCTAAATTTCACGACTCCCGCCCCCAGTTCTTCATAGTACTGCTAGTTTACTCAATTATTACCAGTATTTATATGAAACGGCAATCTATGATAGATGTATGACACAAGGTACGTACGCACTATCCCTAATTGTGGCTGTTAATCAGTGTATAGATATTACGGAGTAGAACCTTAACTGACAGAACTATATTTTTGAGGAACAACTGTCACAATTATTGGGCATAGAAAATGGCAGACAAGTCGTGCGCTTCATCCGCCCGGTCCAGACGCGGAGTGCATGTCGCTTTGAACCCATGATTAGGGTTTTATAATCCTCCGTTTGTCATGGCTAACGCCAAGGAAGGTAAATCTACTATAGAGTAGCTAGCAATGGCTACTCCGACCAATAACGTACTCCTACTTAGCTAAGCTGCACACTTGTGTTGTGTGGCTAGAGGTTTGGCGTTCCAGTTCCGATGGATTAACCATTGTGTGTAGCTTGGTTTATGTGGCTAGAGGTTGCTTTACTGGTTATTTTATGAGAATTTGGTCAAGCGATGTTTCACTTGCGGAATCTAGCTTAAAGATGATTCCACACAATGTTTTTTATCGAATGTTCATTAATTTTTTTCTTCTTCTTGTAAATCGAGCCAACTTGATCTTGAATTGAAGGTACTCTATCTGTACTCGTATGGTTTCTTAAATGGAATCAGAGTGAAAAGCCCATTTGCTCTAAAAAAAATGCTTAGCAGCTCCAACACACATAATGACCGAACGATCCAGTGCAAATAGTAGAATACGTAGATAATTAAAAATAAAGTTAGCAAATTCTTTATGGCAATAATTGTTGGGATAGTCAATCATTTTCAGATCTACTAGCACTGAAAAGAAAGGGCGGGCCGCCTATGGATCATGGATGGACTGATTGGAGTATAACCACATGGACAGATTCTTCTCTGCAATCATGCGACTAACATACTACATACTACTGATGTATACTGATCGTAGGTATATCCATTTCGTTATGTTTGACCACCCAACCTTAATAAGACACACAAAAAACAAAGCAACGAATAGAGCCCTGTCATCGTGAAACATCCTCGGTTGAGGCATCACCTGCATTCATGTGGTGCTTTGACAGGGAGCTTGAGACTTTTTCTGTTTTGGCATTGTGCATCTTAGTATGCAGGGGATAAACACTTGTGTGGCGGTACCATCTTGATAAAGACGATATGATTAATTAAAGTTCCCAATATAAATGCAAAAAATGACTGTTATGTACTCTTAAATCTAGAAGATTGGAAAGTACATAAATTAACATAAGAAATACCGGACACACCACAGAAAATAATAATTATAAAAAGAGGTTTGAGCTGATGGTAACATCCCTACAAAATAGAGTGCAAAATTAATAATTCTTGGGAAAGACATCTTTAAAATTTCTATCTTTGAATCAAATGACTCGGAAGCGTCGAACAAAAATTAGTTCGGAGATGCCGAATAACAGAGAAAGGTATGCATCGGGGGAAGATGGAAGCGTTGAGTATCTCGAAGTTGATCAACAATGTTCAATTGTCAAAGATTAGTCGCACGGCCAATATGGTGGCTCATTTAATCGCTAAGTATAGCTTTGACAATAGAGTAGATGGTATTCTTGTAAATGATGTACCGCCCTGTGTGGTGAATATTGTATCGAATGAGTGTACTGGTGTGGTTGGTTAATTAATATAAGTTGGTGTTCAAAAAAAGAAATAGCTTGGAGGTACTAGAGGATTGCTCGGCAGTTCCGAAGAAAACTTAGAGAAAATGTAATTCTGCCCAGCATAACACTCTCGGCTCACCAGGCTCGGCACAACCGGCCGACTAGTCCGCAGATACCGAGATTGTTTAAGTTAGTGGAAATGAGAGTTCAAAGAGGAAATTTTTGGGGATTGCTTGGAATTCTTGATAAAGTGGCCACCTCTAGATCTTTTGCGTGTGCCCCTATTTACATCATTGTTGTCCTTAGACTTGATTTGGAATATTTGACCCACTTAAATCCTAGAAAGTTAGAAACTGAGGGCTTTGGACTACAATAATCTTGAGAGCAAAAAGTAGGGGTCACCACACACGATTTTCACTTCACAATAGGATTAAACCTGAATCATACTTAATGAAAACATTAGCCCTATCAATTGTCTTGTCATTAATCACCAAAACCCACAGGCAAAAATTCACACATATTTGTGATACCATGTAAACATTTATGAGATATTATATTTTATGCCCTGTGAAGTGGAAGATAATATTTAGTACGCCTACATTAGCCATTCATCACTTGCCTTTCTCGCACGATACGAATATGGACATACTTTTTCCACAAAAAACAAAAACTTCGAACAAAAATGCTGATGTTGTGATCGAGCTTGGGTGCCAAACAACCCCCAATTCACTACATTTATGCAAAATGTTCAGAATGAAACCAAAAGTTCTGTTTCCCGCAAAAAAAAAACCAAAAGTTCTGTCAGAATAAACATCACGTTCTTGGCGAGGAGCACTAAGTTTTATCAGTCCAAATTAATATGAACACGATGGTCAAACTATGTGGAGATTTGGGTCATCCATTCCTAAACTAGGTAGCATTGCCACATTGCACCAACGACCCAAAGCGACTACCATGCTATGCATGTTGGCCCTGGTGCATTAGTGTATTATTTTCTGTACTTCTAAGTATTCGGTCTCTTACATCCCCTTGCATTGCAAGATCTGACGCTTTTTTTCACGCCGACAACCCACTTTTTTTTTGCGGGGTAAAGAACTTGTATTACTTACGGAAAGTGTTCATACAATCATTGTTTGCAAGTTCTACCACTTCAGGAGGACCTGACCCTATCCATACACGCTTTCTGTTTTACTATGGGAAGGTTCCTTGCACATTCATCCCGGGGTGGAGAAGATACCTAGACGCTGACATGGATGGTATGGAACTGTGCAATACACACATTGAGCTAAACGTTAGCAAACGCTCTGCTCTTTTTTTTTTGGAGAGTACTATAGCTCTATAGAAGAAATAAATCTGATCATTTACAAGAGGGTTTGCTAACTTCTCGCCAAACGATCTACTCCTCAAGTACCCTTACTTTTTATAACGGAAATGCTAGCTTTCAACCGGCTGATGACTCGTGCGTATCCGCCACCTCCATAGCCGTCGTATTTGATTTTAATCGTACGGACATACGATGCGTAGCGCACGCTAGATGGACCAACAAGTTTGCAACATTGGGCATGTTGCAAACACAAGATGCCATGATGCAAACATACAAAGCCCCGACACGTAGACATCGTGTATATAACTTGATCATTTTCTTCATTGAAAAAAAAATCTGCAACATCATCCTTGTTGCAAAAATCCTTCCGCAATATCATCTAAGTTGCAGAAAGGTGAAAGACAATTTTTTTTCTGCAACACAACCCCTCTTGCAAATATTTTTTTGCAACAGGATCTTTGTTGCAAAAAATAAATGCTTAAGGAAATAACGCTTCAAGCTAAAAAAAATGCTTCAAGTGGTTTTACAACAAAGCCTCTGTTGCAGAGTGAACATCGCAACAACCAGCTTGTTGAAATCCAGGACACACACGTTTGAAGAGATCCGATGGCTATTTTTGCGTCAGTCGGGTGGCCCTGGAGACTGCCGATGTTTTCATTCTATCCGCCGGCGGACGCGTACAGTCACCATTTTTATAAGCGGCCTTCTTTTTTATATAGAAAATCAACTTATGAGTGAACTCACGTTTTATATTTCAATGCGAGCTATATGTTTTGATGAATGCACATCTGATGAGTAGAGAAGAGTAGTACTACACGCACGTTTTTTTCTCTCCATACAATTCTAAAATTTAAATTTATTTTATGTTTTGAACTGTAAGTTTGATTTATGATACATTTGCATATTTATGTTCCTTGTGAAGAGAGCATCGAAATAAGATCACTCCTCAATATATTTTCACAAATTATAAAATTCAAATGTGAAACGTGGAGAGGTCTTACGAAACTGAAAAGAAAATACTGTATGTATACCAAGTTTCATCGAGTTTTCTACAGGTCTTGTTTAAAATATCTCGCCGATATGAGCACATTTGTCCAAATAGAATATAACACAAAGCGTTAGATACATCTTCTTTTATCTATTTTGATGCCAAGTATTTCCGGACGTAGAAAGTATTTCAGAAGATATCAAGCATCTAAATCGTTAAATAGAAGAGAAAATATATTTATGTGGGAGGCATTCAAACGGAAGGACACTACTTAAAAATGACTGACACACACAAACTGACCATGTGACAGAAAGGTGGAGAAAAATGGGACGTACAGCAGGTTAGTACATTGTGATTTCTTTAGGACCCTGAAATAATTAAGCGGCAGATCAATACACGGTATTTTTTTTTTTTTTAAATAAGGCAAAAGATTTGCCATTTTCATTGATTAAGAGGAAGAAATAGAGGTTTTGGCCAAACGCCGAATTACAAAGCATTACTCTCGCGGCATTACATTACTCAAAATTTTTGCCCCTGCGAGGCACCACATGGAAGCCTCTTCTTTGATTTTAGCAACAATCACCCCCACCGGCACCGCGGTGTTGCGGAAGACACGAGCATTTCTCTCCTTCCAGATTTCCCACGAGATAAGCATCATTAAAGAGATGAGCGCCCTCCGAGATTGCGAGATGATACTCGGTATATACGGTGCATGGTAGAAAATGCACTCTCGCCAGCACGTTCATGGCTATATATGTGGGCGTCGTACGCCTCAGTTCTCACAGGCAGTACGCAGCCTATGCATGCATGCACATCCCAACGCGTCCACGCAATACAGAGTAGACATCACTACATCAAAGATCAATCATGGCCGGAGCTCGTCATAAGGTCGCCGAGCTGTTGCGCCACGCACGGCGACTGTCGACGGCCGCGCTCGACAAGGCATTGTCCCTCCTGTCATCGCCTTCGTCCTGGTCATACGTGCAGCACCACGTCGTCAAGGAGCCGGTGGCGCGGTTGCGGCGCGCTCTCGCCGGGCGGTTCTGGCGACGACTCGGCTCGCTGCTCGTCCACGTCGCGTACTTCCTCGCCGTCTCCTGGCTCGGTTACCTCCTCCTCGCGCAGCTCAGGTTCCGCGCCGGCGGCGACGGGACGAGGCGGCCCCGCGGCATCGACCTGTTCTTCACCGCCGTCTCGGCCGCGACGGTGTCAAGCATGTCCACTGTCGAGATGGAGGTGTTCTCCAATGGCCAGCTCCTCGTCCTGACTGTCCTCATGTTCGTCGGTGGCGAGGTGTTTTTGTCGCTCCTAGGCCTCGCGTCCAAGTGGTCCAAGCTGAGGAAGCAAATTCACAAATCATCCCGGCGCGTCGAGATCCACCACGTCGCCGAGCTTGAGATGCCGCCGGTGGACGCCGCCACCGAATTCGACAACCCAACGTCGATGACATCGACCGCCGATGATGAGATAAGCAAGCCGTTGGGCCACTCGCACGATACCAGGCTGCGGCGCGACGCGGTGCTGTCGCTCTTCTTCGTCGTCCTCGCCATCCTCCTGGCGGTGCACGTCCTCGGCGCCGGGGCCATCGCGGCGTACATCTTGCACGCGTCGCCGGCGGCGAGGCGGACGCTGCGGGGCAAGGCCCTGAACGTGTGGACCTTCGCCGTGTTCACGACGGTGTCCACGTTCTCGAGCTGCGGGTACATGCCGACGAACGAGAACATGATCGTCTTCAAGCGGGACACCGGGCTGCAGCTGCTGCTCGTGCCGCAGGCGCTGGTCGGGAACACGCTGTTCCCGCCGCTGCTGGCCGCCTGCGTGCGCTTCGCCGCCGCGGCGACCAGGCGCGTGGAGCTCAAGGAGACGGCGAAGAAGGGCCGGGAGCTGACGGGGTACTACCACCTGCTCCCGGCGCGGCGGTGCGCGATGCTGGCGGCGACGGTGGTGGGCTTCCTCACCGTGCAGGTGGCGATGCTGTGCGGCATGGAGTGGGGCGGCGCGCTGCGGGGGATGAGCCCGTGGGAGAAGGTGTGCAGCGCGGTGTTCCTGGCGGTGAACTCCCGGCACACCGGCGAGTCGACCCTTGACATCTCCACCCTCGCGCCGGCCATCCTCGTGCTCTTCGTGCTCATGATGTGAGTCCTCCTCGATCTGTCCTGTCTCTCTCTTTCTCCTCGCTGTCGGTCGATGCTTACGAGAATGCCATGCCCGAGTTCCCTACGTTGAAAGCCAGCTAGATTCCAGAAGGTACTCCCTCCGTCCGATAATATAAGAGCGTTTTTGACACTAACGAAGTACTAGAAGCAACTAGGATTTTATTTTCCTGTGATTCTCAACTAAATGTTTGGCACTGATTATCCATGAGGTTCCCTAAAACTTCCTTAAATCTTAGTCACATTTCTAAGCATTTGGTCAGCACCCCAACAATCATCCTCATCCCATAGTGAACCTAGAAACTAACAATTGGCAAGAGCATTTCACTGAAGTTTCACAATTTGCAGAGATATGTTCTTTTTTTGTACAGGGGATTAGCAGGGGTTTTCAACAATTTCAGGCCAGGGGTAAATGTTATTATAGACAGGCTAGGCTTTCAGTACCCACGCGAAAGAATAATACGTAAATAAGTGACAATTTGATAGGATTGTAGTCAAACTGTTAACAATTTCTATACTGTAGTCAAACTTTTAACAAATTTTTTCATAAACAAAATTAAAACATTTTAAATATTGAGACTTAAAATCTTGAAAATCAATTATACAGATTTGTCTCAAAAGCATACTAGAATATGAAGTAGCTAATTGCCAAAGTAACATCTCAGAGTGGCAGTATCGTCCAAGAGGAGTACTACATAGTAATCGGCATTATTTCTTAATTTGCCTTAATTAATTTGTCGTCCATGTTAGTACGTACTCCTAGGTGCATGCCAAACTATATATCTCAACCCGATCATTGCTGAACATGCTCCGTGCCAAGTAGCAGTCCAACATGGGTGGCGAGGTGCACTGCAGGCGGTTGGCCGGCAAAATTGACAAATTTGACCTCAGAAAGAAAATATTTCACAAACTAAACCGTTTTGAAAAATATTTCACACCACTGACCTTTTTGTGCAGCGTCCGACAAAAATACGCTGCACTCTACTGTGTAACTCCTTACAGCTAGGCGCTGCACAGTGTAGTGCAACTCCTTGCAGCTAGGTGTTGCACAGGTGTGACGCCTAAGTGTTAGGTGCTGCACATTAGGGGTCAGTTGGGTGAAATACTTTCAAAAACAGTTTAGTTCGTGAAATAGTTTCGCCCTGAGGTTAAATTTGTGCCTTTCGCCGGGTTAGCCATTGTGCTCGTGGACCTCGTTCAATAATTGAACGGAGAAGTTTTTCAAAAAGAAAAAATTTGAACGGAGAGGTAGAGGAATCTTCCCTCCCTGTGAAAAGCATTCGAGCTCGTCAACCTCCCCGCCAAAAAAAGAGAGCATTGCCAATTTGCCATCCACGAGTCGACAGGCACGCGCACGCGCTGGCTGACCGCATGCACCTTGGCCGGCCGGGAGAAAAAACAACCACCAGCATCGACACAAGTTGAGAATCGGGATGCTGATCGGAACGTATTCCAACGCATCATGCACACGTCCAATTGTACCATTCTAGTAGCTTCCTTCCTCACATGTGCCATTCCCTGAATTCCATGCATGTATGGTGCCGTGGTCCATGAGAAATCGTGACCGTATGTACTCCCTGAGTATATAGGCAGCGAATCCGGACCGGAATATGTGCCATTGCCCGAGAATGGTTTCCGCTCGCCGGAATGTCCTTGCACGTCCACGTCTGGATACTGAAAGTCTAGTAGTAGGTGCCATTTTTGGGATCGAGAAGAGGTGAAGAGCAAGTAGAACTGACGCTCCAGCCCGCAAGTGCTTTCATACAGCATATCTACAATTGGGCGTACTCCATCCGTAAAAAAATATAAAAGCGTTTAGACACTACTTTAATGTCTAAACGTTTTCATATTTCTTTACAAAGGGAGTACTACACAGTTCCAGCGCATTTTTCACCGAGTTTCTGGTACCTCAAGTAGATAAAGCGCATTAGTGCAGTCTTTCTAGCCGCACATTATCCTCACTCACGTTCTGCTTCTTGCTTGCTTCCAGGTACCTGCCTCCATACACGACATGGTTTCCATTTGAAGAGAGGTCGGGCGTGAAGGACCATCCCACGGAGGAGACCCAGGGGGTCAGGTTGCTCAAGAGCACGCTTCTGTCACAATTCTCCTACCTCGCCATCTTTGTCATTGCCGTCTGCATCACCGAGAGGGAAAAGCTCAAGGAGGACCCCCTCAACTTCAACTTGCTCAGCATCGTCGTCGAAGTCGTCAGGCAAGTCCCCTCTTACTCTAAGCGATTCAAAGCCTCAAAAAGGAAATAACAAGGTACTCCTTTTTCAAATAGATATACAATGAGAAGGGAAGCTGACATTTTTCGGTGTAACGTTCTGCAGCGCTTATGGAAATGTGGGCTTCTCCATGGGTTACAGTTGCAGCAGGCAGATCAGCCCGGACCGGCTGTGCACTGACAGGTGGACCGGCTTTGCTGGGAGGTGGAGCGATTCCGGCAAACTCATCCTCATTCTTGTCATGCTCTTCGGGAGGATGAAAAAGTTCAGCATGAAAGCGGGCAAAGCCTGGAAGCTTAGTTAGGGCATGGTCATGGCATAGCCTCAGGGTGCTATGTAGGATCGGATGACAGAAAAAGTAGGCTCGGATTGGAAAGCGGGATCCTCTACAGGAGACGGGTGCTTGAAAAAAAAGTATGGTCCGGTACATAAATTTGGAAAAGTTGAAGCAAAGAGTAGGAATACATGTGTAGTGAGAGTCACTTTCTATTCTTTGATGATGCCCACTGATAGTAGCTTGCATTGGGGAGAAAAAATCAACATAAATGCCTCAAATTACTTTTTGTTATGAGGCATCTGTATCCATATGCCATCATTGTACATGCCCTTAGGACAGCACCTAATGACCACCGCAGGCACCAGTGGCCATGGCCGGAGTGAGCTCCGAATTAATCACAAGAATGGTTTCCTCTTCTTTTCACATCTCATATATGACTACTCATGTAGACGTAGAAGGGGGCCTTCAATGTGTCATTCTTTTGCTTCATGGGTTGGGCTTTTTTAGTCTGGTTGTTAGTTCGTACAAGCAAAGAAAACACATCGAGACAACAAATACCCGAAATCACTAGTTGAGAAGTACTCGTTGTAAAGATCACTCCAACTCCTCAGGTTGCGACAAGTGGCGCTCATGCAGCGCACCACTTGGCGCAACCGTGCGTCCAAATCTCGAACCGCTTTCACAGTTGGGTTCCTCGCGTCGAGATCTTTAAAACTAGATCCCATGTTGATAGGTTTTGACGAACTTTTTTTCACGGAAAAACCGAACCGGGAGTACGAGTTTTTCCCTTTCCGAAAGAGGCACGCCCGTCCCTCTCACGAAATCACAACCGCGCCTCTCGCGGAAGCAAAACCGTGACTCTCGCTGAAGGAAAAAGAAGAAGAAAAAACTTGTTTTTTCGTTTCCGAGGAGGCACGGCCGTGACTCTCGCGAAAGCTCACCCATGCCTCTCGCGGAAGCAAAACGGTGACTCGCGAAAAGAAAAAAAAAAGAAAACATGTTTTTTTTTCGTTTCTGAGAGGCACGGCCGTGACTCTCGCGAAAGCACAACCGTGCCTCTCGCGGAAGCAAAACCGTGACTCTCGCGAAAGGAAAAAAAACAGAAAACACGTTTTTTTTTTCGTTTCCGAGAGGCACGGCCGTGACTCTCGCGAAAGCACACCCGTGCCTCTCGCGGAAGCAAAACCTTACTCTCGCGAAAGGAAAATAAACAAAAAACGTGTTTTTTTCGTTTCCGAGAAGCACGGGCGTGACTCTCGCGAAAGCACAACCGTGCCTCTCGCGGAAGCAACACAGTGACTCTCACGAAAGAAAAAAAAGCGCGTTTTTCCTTTTTGAGAGGCACGGCTGTGACTCTCACTGTCGGGGATATCTAGCGACATATGCCAGGGGGTGGCTTATCATGGAGGGGGACAAAAATACGTCGTCGGTGCCTGGAAGCAGGATAAGACGTAAACAGATATGCCGACGCTTCTTACCCAGGTTCGGGGCTCTCCTAGGAGATAACACCCCTAGTCCTGCTCTGCGGGGTCTCCGCATGATCACTATGTCAATAGAGTGGCTACAAGATTGCTCCTTGAGCTGTTTTACTAGAGGAGGAGGAAGGGCAAGGCTAGCTCTACTCCTTTCTCTATATGAGTGTGTGTCTTCTATGGTGCAGAAGCCTTTGCATGGGTGCCCTGGGGGGTTTATAAAGGCCTACCCCCCAGGGGTACAATGGTAATCTGGCCGGGTGTAGGACCCAGCCGTCAGTGTCTCTGGTCGCCGGCTACTAGGTCCGCCGCCTGGTGGGTCCCGCCGGCTGCCGGTCTCTCGGCCGACAGGTGGGGCCCGTCGCCTGCGGGTTCTGTCGGCTGATCTACACTGTAGCCTCGCCTCTGATGACGGAGGCTTTGTCGGGGGGAGCGTGGCTACAGTCCCGCCGCCTGGCGGGCGCTCACTGTAGCCACACCCCGTCTCATCTGGTTAATGGCGCACAGACTCCAAGGGAGGGGGAAGGACGCCTGCTAGGAGTCGGCCTCCCTCTGTGCCGACTGGTCAGGGCCAGCCGCCTTCTGGCATCTCACGGACAGGTAGGGCCCGCCGCCTATGGGCCGTATAGACAGTCCGTCGTGGGAGCATGGCCCCCTCTGCCATGGATGATGTCACGGGCGGCATCGAAACAGTGCTGCGCCGGGCTCGGGATGTCCGCCTGGTATGCTGCACTGTGGCCACATTCTGCCCTGGATTCGGGGGTGGCAGGTTGCACTATAGCCATGCCCCGTCTCGTCGTTGTAATGAGCCGCTAACTTCGAGGGAACGAGGGGGCCGCCTGCTAGGAGCCGGCCCACCACATGGCCGCCTTCTGGGCTCCGCCGCCTTCTAGCAGCCGGCCGCTTGGACCAGCCGGCCCCAAGAAGGCGGTCCTTTGTCTTTGATGTTTGAGGGGCGCAGCCGGCCCCGATGTCTTGAAATACCATGGGGGCTGATGAGGCTACCCGCGGTCATTTACTCCGACAGTAGTCCCCGAAGTTGGTGGGGCGCCGCGGCTGAAAAGGCGAGAAGCCTCAGCAGCTTCCTACTCCGAGTGGCCTGGTAGTCTTGCTTTGTCCGTCTTCTGAGATGTCGACTGCTAGGAGCCGGCCGTGACCGGGGAGGCAGCCTGGTGATTTCTAAACGTCGTGGTGAGGGCCAGGTTGCACGCCAGCCCGATGTCAGGCTTGCCGCCCGTTGCCGGCACGCCAAGCGGCGCCAGCGGGCCAGGCCGCCTTGCCAGCCCACACACGCGACGGGATGTCGCCGCAGGCTGGGGCCCGCCACTACAGGGCCTCGGCACGCGCGCGGATCCGCTACGGCCGAGGCGGACGGTTGGGCTTCTACGGCAGTTAATACACGGCTTTATTGGCACGGTAAACGTGGGATCGTGGGGGAGTGGGCGCAGTTAATCCCACGACCCCCCACGTTCTCGCCCCCTCGGTTCCGCTGCCTGGGGCTATAAGTAGGGGGAGGAGGGGCGGCAAACGCATGCGCGCCCTCCTCTCCCTTTGCCTTCGCCGCTCCTCTTCTTCTTCTCTTCGCCGCCACAGCGCCCCTTCTTCTTGCCGAGGCGCTGCCACAGCCCACTGTCGTTGGGCTTCTTCTCGCCGCGGCTTTGCCCGTTCGCCACCGCGCCGCGCCTCCGACAAGATCCTACGTCCATGGCGCGCTTACGGGCCGGCGACTGGGACGGCTCCAGTGTTCACAAGGATCACCTCTCCTTTCTTCACAAGACGTGGCGGCTACCCCGGGAGACGAACGTGGAGGTGCGTGTCCCCCCCGAGGCAGAAATCTCGCCGCCGCCGGAGGACGACGAATGCGTCGTCTTCCAGTCCCATTTTCTTTGCGGCTTCGGCCTTCCGGCGAGCGGCTTCTTGCGCTCCTTCCTCAATTTCTATCGAGTTCAGCCGCACCACCTCACGCCAAACACGATGGTGCTGCTGGCTGCCTTTGTCACCCTCTGCGAAGGCTACCTCGGTACTCTCCCCACGCTCGAGCTCTGGGGAGAGTGCTTCTACCTCAAGCTTGGCACCGTCGCCAAGGGCACGGCGGCCCAGTGCGGAGCCTGCGTGGCAGTGCGGCATCCGGGTGCCGGGAATCGCTTCCCGTCCGTCACCCTGCTGCAGTCGGCCAAACTGTGGCAGAAGTCCTACTTCTACGTCAAGAATATACATCCGACGAGGGACTACATCAACTTGCCGGTTTACGTAGCCGACCCGCCTGTTGAGTCGCGCGCCAACTGGCAGTATAAGCCAAGCTCCCTATCGGTCGCCTCCTCCGCCACCCTCGCCCGACTTCAGGTGATGACGGAGTCGGAGGGCCTCAAGGGCTCGGACCTGCTGGCCGCCTACGTGGCACTGAGTGCTTCCCCTCCAAGCCCGACCCCACATCATTAGCAGCATGAGCGGGCATCGGGACCCTTGCCGGTTGAGCACCAAGGAGCTGCCGGACGTGGAGGTGGTCCGCTGGTCAACTACTTCTCCAACTGTAAGTTGTCGGAGACGGAGTGGTAGTTCGGCAAGCGGCCGTACGACCGCGCACACCTGCCGCCTGCGGTGAGTCTTGTGATCCTTTTTCTTCTTTGCTTGTCCGAGTTCTTCTTTGCCGTCTAATCAGTCGGCCATGGTATAGGTCTTCTCGACCCAGTCGGCCGCCGACGCTCTGGAGCCAGGTCATCAGTACATGCCGGACAGGTCGAGAAGCGACGTGGATGATCCCGACTTGGGGACGGCCGCCATGGAAGAGGACGACGCCACAAGTGGCGGTGGTGGAGCAGGCGGCTCCGGAGGAGGCGGCCTTGAGGACTAGCCGGATGACGATGAAGAGGAGAACGAGCCGCGTCGTACGCACGGCGCCGACAAGGCGGGCGCGAGCTCCTCAGCCGTGCCGACTGCACCAGGCCGCGCACCGAAGCACCAGGCCGACTCGTTGCTGTTCGGCAACCGGCCGAAGAAGCCCAGGAACACGGCCACCATGACTAGGCGGCAGGAGGCCGCCGCGAAGGCAGCCCAATTTTAGAGGGCCCCGAAGCGGCTCCCGCTGGCGTCCGGGTGAGTACTTTGATTTTTCCGTTGTGGCTTTTGCATTTGCTTTTCTTCTTTCTTCTAGTCTTTTTACCGGCTTCTTGGCGCTGTGTCTTCATAGGGCCCGCTCTCTCTTTCGCGGGCCCCGTCTGCCTTAGTGATTGGGTTGGCGGATGGCTCCGCAGAGCCCCGCCGGGTGGACCCGCGCGCTGAGCTCCAAGAGGTGATGGAGCGAAATGCGCGGGAGGCGTGTGAGGAGCGGGAGAAGGCGGATGTGGCCAAGGCGGCGCAGGCGGAAGCTGACGCGGCAGCCAAGGCTCAGGCCGACGCCGCGGCCAAGGAGCAGGCAAATGCAATCGCCAAGGTGCAGGAGGCGGAGGCGGCCCACAGCCGGGCTCCGTTGCTCGTTGTCTCGCTGCGCGCCGTGCCACCGGCGCCGGAGAGCCAGGCGCCGATTGGAGGAGCCGGTGATGACCAGCCGGTCCTGGAGAAGGGAGGGGGCGACCCCGTCATCTTGGGGGCGGAAGTGCCCCCGCCTACGCCGACTGCCGACGCCCAGACCAGTCGGCCTGACGCGCCGCAGGTGTCGCCAGTCGGTGGCGAGTTGGTGGTGGGCTCGACTCCCGCAGTCCGCACTCTGGTGCGCCGTCGTGCGGCGAAGGCGGCCTCAGCGCGACGGCCGTTGGAGGTCGGGGCGGCAAGTTCGTCGGCTCCCGAAGCCGAGGCCACCAGTGCCGCCCCTCCGGAATGGACGCTTGGGGGCGGGACGGGTGTTCTGAACACGGCCGCGCAGGACGTCCAGGCTCGGTTCCAGGCCCAAGGCGCCGCCCTTCAGCAATACACGCAGGCGTTCCTGGCGACGCGGTCGGCCGTCCGGGTATGCTTCTTGTTTTTGTTTCTGATTCTTGTAATCTTCCATGGGGGCGCACCAGCGCACCCACTGGGTGTAGCCCACGAGTTCCGGGCCGGCTACTGAGCAGGCGGCTCGGAACTTAAAGGTAAGTCCCGAGTGCTAACTTTGTTTTTTCTTCTGCTGTCTTTGTTGCAGGATTACCACAACATCCGTGCGGCCGCCTTCAACTCCCATGTCCAGGAGCTGGCCAAGCGGACCACTGATTTGGCCGAGAGCCGGAGTAAGCACTCCGTCTTCTTTCTCGCGGGTGCGCGTCAGCGCACCCGCTAGATGTAGCCCCCGAGATTCGAGCCGACTGCTGAGAAGTCGGGTCGGATCTCCCGGCAACTACTTTGTCTTCTTTGTTGATGTTGATGCTCTTTATTTCTTATCTTCTACAAGGGCAGCCGCCGACCTGCAGCAGCGCCTGGGCGAGGCCTAAACCGCGTTGCGCGCCAAGGAGGAGGAGCGCAGCAAGGCGGCCCAGGAGTGCGGCCGCCTGGTCAAGGAGTTGGCGAACCAGGCGGATCGACACAAGGCGGACCTCCAGAAGGTGAAGGACAACGAGGCCAACCTCCAAGCCGAGTTTGAGACTGAACGCTCGGCCTGGGCCGAGAAGGAGAAGGCTATGAACGACGGCTACGGCACGATCGAAGATATGATCGATGGTGAGTTATCTTTCCTTTCTTTCAGCCGCCAACTGTTATGTGAGCCGGCTTCTAGCTTCATACTTCTTTTTTCTTCTCGCGCAGAATTCTTCCCTAGTCACGCTGTTGCTGCCAACCAGGCCATCGAGGCTCGCTGCGACGAGCGAAGACGGGTTGGTGCAGAAATCGCGCCCAACGCGCCCCGGACTCTCGGCGAGCAGCTTCTCGCCGTCCAAGCTCGCCTCCAGCCGGCTCATCGGATGCTCCGCCGCCTGCAGCGCGTCGGGGCCCAGGTGCTGACCGCCCTCTAGCTGGGTGCTCAGATCCCACGCACCCCTAGCCGGACAGCCGAGTGGCTGGACGTAGCAGTTGGTCGCTTTGAGGCTTGGAAGGGCTCCGCGGCTCGTTATGGCGCTCGGAGGGCCTTGGAATTCGTCAAGGTGTGGTACCCAGGCCTGGACTTGGCTCAGCTGGCCACCTTCCGGCAGTAGGCCGGACCGGAGCTGGCGGCGGCGAGCCGCGACCACGCCGACATGGCCGAGTTCTTCCCCGAGCTGAACGAGGAGGGCGCTGAGGTGCCACCCAATTGGTTCAGGCTGAACTCGGAGCATGAGGAGGATTCGACGGAGGAGATCGCCTCCAGCGATGTGGGCGAGGACGAGGAAGACGAGGACGGCGAGGATGATGCGCCGAATGATGGAGCCGACAGCCGACCTCAACCCGACCAGGTCTTGACCAATGAGCCGCATGCCAGCGAGCCGACTGCTGCCGGTGCCGACCAGGCCGAGACCAACCAGACGGCCGTTCCACCACCCGGTGCCTCAACCTCTGCCGACCCCTCAGATCCGGCTGCTGCTCCTCTGGCCTAGGCGGCCAACTTATCTTTTCTTTCCTGTTCTTGTAATCTTTTGGACAAATATGTTAAATTTATGCAATTCCACCCGCTGGGGGTGTATTCAAACTCCGTTGAATGTTCGCCGAGGGCCTTTTGCTTATGTAAATTAACTTCATTCGCACAAGTTGTGCTTTGCCGGGCTCTAACTTGTCTTGCCTTTCTGTTCTTTTGGCTTTTTCCTTTGCCATCTTCCCTTGGCTGCCGCCTTGCCAGCCAGGCAGCCGCTCTGCGGTCTGTGGCTGGGTCGGGTGCTTGGCCATTTTGGGAAGACAAGTACTTTGGCCGCTTAGAACGTAGCAAGTTAAGTGAGAAGCCGGCCGGCCATCTGCTTAGCAGCCGAACGGTGAGGCGAGGAGCTGGTTTGGCCTATGTAGATGCTTTTTCCTTAGCCTTTTTTCGTGTGGACACCATTTCCTGCCTTTACCTCTTGCCAGCCGGAGAGTCGCTCTGCGAGCTGCGGCTTAAGGCAAGAGAGGGCTTAGATGTCGGCACACTACTTGTCCGACTGCAGGTGGCATCAACATAGTACAAGGCGACAAGCCCCCGGGCCGACTGGTCGAACCGGGTACCCGGCAAGGGAATGAAATAACACATTCACAGGCATAAAACTTATCATATAGATAAAAAGGGTAGCCCCGAGTGCTCCTCTAGGGTCCCGATGTCTTTGCGCTTAATACAAAAGGTAGCGTGGTACATACTGCTTCAACTGTAAAACCTTCGGAGGAGGTTTGCGTTCCATGGGCGCTCTGTTTCCTTGCCGGAATCGTCCCTCTTGCGTGCCCTGGGCTTCTGTGCATCGATCAGGTAGTAAGAGTCATTGCCTAAGGCTTTGCTGATGATGAAGGGGCCTTCCCAAGGGGCCGAGAGTTTGTGTTGGCCGGCTGTTCGCTGGATCAGCCGGAGCACAAGGTCTCCCTCTTGGAAGGATCTTGGTTTGACCTTCCGACTGTGGTAGCGGCCCAGACTCTGCTGGTAGATGGCGGACCGACTGAGTGCCAACAACCGGCCCTCTTCCAGCAGATCGACGCTGTCTTCTCATGCTTCCTTCGCCTCTGCCTCCGTGTACATGGTGACGCGAGGTGAGTCGAACTCAATGTCAGTTGGGATGACGGCCTCGGCCCCGTACACGAGGAAGAAGGGAGTGAAGCCGGTTGATTTCTTCGGAGTGGTGCGTAGACTCCAGAGGACGGCCGACAACTCATCGATCCAGCATCAGTCGAGCACTCCAGTGGCTCGACCAGTCGGGGCTTGATGCCGGAGATGATGGGGCCGTTTGCTCGCTTGACTTGGCCGTTTGACTACGGATGGGCAACGGACGCTAAGTCCAGTCGGATGCCCTGCGTTGCGCAGAAATGAGCCAAGGCGCCTTTGGCAAAGTTTGTGCCATTGCCGGTGATGATGCTGTGTGGTACACCATACCGGACGGTGATATCTGCGATGAAGGTCACAACAGTCGGACCATTTAACTTCTTGACTGGCTTCGCTTCAGTCCACTTGGTGAATTTGTCCACGACGACGAGCAAATGAGTCATGCCGCCGCGTGCTGTCTTGAATGGGCCCACCATGTCCAGCCCCCACACAACAAAGGGCTAGGTAAGGGGGATGGTCTTGAGTGCAGAAGCTGGCAGATGTTGCTTGGAGCTGAATTTCTGTCACCCCTTGCATTTCTTGACCAAATCCTTGGCGTCTTCCAAAGCAGTCGGCCAGAAGAAGCCATGGCGGAAGGCTTTGGCGACAAGGGATCTAGAGGCCGCGTGGTGGCCGCACTCGCCTTGATGGATGTCTCTGAGGATTGCTTTGCCCTTCTCTGGCTCTACGCAGCGCTGGAACACAACAGTGAAGCTGCGCCTAACAAGTTCTCTGTTTATGATGGTGTATGCTGCTGCCCGACGTTGCACCCGTCGGGCCAAAATCTCGTCGGCTGGTAGCTCTCCGCTCACCAGGAAGTTGAGGATAGGCTGTGCCCATGATGGTGCTTCGACTTCATCCACTGTCATCACGACCACTCGTACTAGGGCGGTTGGGTTGGGAGGCGGCGGGTTGGAGTTGGCTGCCGCTTGCTGCGTCGTTGAAGTCCCCGGGCCGGGTTCTAAAGTCCCCGGGCCACCTGCCAAAGTCCCCGGGCCGCCTGCTGCAGCCCCTGGGCCGGGTTCTAAAGTCTCCAGGCCGCCTGCCGACGTCCCCGGGCCGACTGCTGCAACCCCCGGGCCGGGCTCTGAAGTCCCCGAGCCAGGTGCGATTGCTACAGTCCTTGAGCCGCCTGCCGAAGTCCCTGGGCCGACTGCTGCAGCCCCCGAGTCGGATCCGACTGCTCCGGGGGCGGCCGACACGAAGATAGACTCTGATTCCGGCGAAGGCTGGATAGACGGCTTGAGGAGGCGCTGAAGGGAGACGCCGGCTGGTATGGCTTGCCGGGTGGAGCCAACCGTGCTAGGGCATCTGCTTGCTCGTTGTCGGCCCGTGGCATGTGAAGGAACTCACACCCGTTGAAGTATCCACTAATTTGCTGGACGAGGAAGCAGTAGCTTGCCATGTTTGCATCCTTGGCGTCCCAGTCGCCAGACGACTGTTGGACCACCAAGTATGAGTCGCCGTAGCACAGGATCCGGCGGATGCCGATCTCTTTGGCCAGCCGGAGTCCGTGTACTAGCGCCTCATACTCGGCCACGTTGTTGGAGGCGGCAAAGTGGATTTGCAGTGTGTATCTGAGCTTGTTGCCTTTGGGAGAGGTGAAGACGATGTCGGCTCCCAAGCCGATGCGCATCTTTGAGCGATAAAGTGCATCCGCCAATGAGTGGAGTCCAGAGCTGGCGGCAGGTACTGGGTCTCGGCCCAGTCGACAAGGAAGTCGGTCAGTGCTTGGGACTTGATGGCGGTGTGTGGCTGGTAGAACATGGTGTAGGGGGTCAACTCGATTGCCCATTTGGCCACTCGGCCTGATGCATCTCTGTTGCCTATGATCTCAGCAAGCGGGGCAGTGCAGACAACTGTGATGGGGTGCTCTTGAAAGTATGGCTTGAGCTTCTTGGCGGCAAAATGCACGCCGTAGCACATCTTCTGGTAGTGGGGGTAGTTCTGCTTTGAGGTTGACAGTACCTCGCTCAAATAGTACACAGGCCTCTGGACCGGCTATGCTCTGTTGTCCTCTGGGCGCTCTACCACAATGACAGTGCTGACCATCTGGCTGGTGGCGGTGATGTAGAGGAACATGGGCTCCTTAGCAGCCGGAGCCGCCAGGACAGGCGGCGTGGTCAGCATCTTCTTCAGCTGGAGAAAGGCCTCGTCCGCCTTGTTGTTCCACTCGAAGTGAGTGGTTTTCTTCATGAGCTGGTACAGGGGAAGGGCCTTCTCGCCCAGCTGATTGATGAAGCGGCTGATGGATGCCAAGCAGCCAGTGAACTTCTGGACGTCTCGCAGTCGGGTGGGCCTCTCCATCCGCTCAATGGCCTTGATCTTCACAGGGTTGCACTCGATGCCGCGTTCTGATACAAGGAAGCCAAGGAGTTGGCCGGCTGGTACTCCAAAGACACACTTCTCTGCGTTGAGCTTGATTTGAAAACGGCGCAGATTATCAAAAGTTTCCTTGAGATCTTCCAGGAGGGTACCGCGCTTCTCCGTCTTCACCACAATATCGTCTACGTAGACGTGGGCATTTCTGCCGAGTTGCTTGAGGAGGCACTTCTGCATGCAACGCTGAAAAGTGGCACCAGCGTTTCTCAAGCCGAATGTCATGGTCAGGTAGCAGAAGGCTCCAAATGGTGTGATGAAGGCGGTCTTCAGGCGGTCGGCCGGGTTCAACTTGATCTGGTGGTATCCTGAGTAGGCATCCAAAAAACTCAATAGCTCGCATCCGGCTGTGGAGTCAATCACTTGGTCTATCTGTGGCAAAGCAAACGGATCTTTGGGGCAGGCTTTGTTGAGACTGGTGTAAGCAATACACATGCGCCACTTGTTGTTCTTCTTCAGTATAAGGACTGGGTTGGCAAGCCACTCTGGAAAAAACACTTCCATAATGAAGCCGGCTGCTAGAAGCTGGGCTATCTCTTCACCAAAGATTCTTCTCTTCTCCTCTGACAGGCGGCGGAGGGGTTGCTTGACTGGTTTTGCATCTGCTCTGACATGTAGCTTGTGCTCGGCGAAATCTGTCGGAACACCCGGCATGTCTTTGGGAGACCATGCGAAGATGTCCCTATTCTCACGGAGGAAGTCGATGAGCTCACTTTCCTATTTGCTATCGAGGTTGGCCCCCCATGACAGCAAACCTCTCCGGGTGGTCCGGGTCCAAGGGTATCTTCTTGGTTTCTTTGGCCGGCTGGAAGGAGCCCTGGGTCTCCGACTCCTTGGGGTCTGGTGACAGGCCCGGTTGCTTGCTGGCCATGGCCACAACCCAGTCCAGGAGCTTCTTCTCGGCAGCAATCACAAGGGACTCGGCCAGCCGACTGCTGGCTGCAGCACAGGTGGCCAACTTCTTGTAGTCTCCGGCTACAGTGATGATGCCCTTGGTTCCCGGCATCTTCATCTTGAAGTAGGCATAATGTGGTACTGCCATGAACTTGGCTAGAGCTGGCCGACCTAGGAGCGCGTGATAAGGGCTCCCCAGGTCAACCACCTCAAACCAAATTGCCTCGCGGCGGAAGTGATCCTTGTCTCCGAAGAGGACATCTATTTTGATTTTGCTGATTGGTGAGCAGGAAAGGCCGGGCACAATGCCATGGAAGACAGTCCGACGGGGCTGGAGCTGCTTCTCTTTGATGCACAACTTCTCCATCGTGTCGCGGTAAAGGATGTTGATGCTGCTACCGCCATCTATCAGAATCTGGGAGAAACGAGCAGCTCGCCTCTCTGTTGCAAAGGTGGCATCCAACACCAAGGCATAGGAACCCGGAGAAGGCATCACCTCCGGGTGGTCGGCTCGGCTCCAACTGATGGGCTTCTCGGACCAGTGCATGAACTCTGGGACTTCTGAAGCGACAGCATTCACCTCTCGGTGCTGCTGACGTCGGTTATGCTTGTCGTCAGCCACGCTGGTGAAGACGACGTAGGCTCCGTGTTCTTCAGGGAATTTGTCTTGGATGGCGGCGATGGGACGGGCCGACTGCTGCTGAGGAGGCGGTGTCGGCTGGCCAGCAGGCGGAGGAGGCAGCAGTCCTTCGCCCTTGGAGATTCGGGTGAGCCAGTAGCACTCCCGGGTGGTGTGGTTGGACGGCTTTGCGCCGCTGTGGAACTTGCAGGGAGCCTCGAGGGTTTGCTCATAGGGGAAGGCGGGCAACCAAGCAGGCTTGCCACCCTTCTGATGCTTGGGGCCGGGTTGTCCCTCCGGCTGCTGATCCTCAATAATTGCCACCTGCCGGCTGGGGGGCCTTGCGCTTGTTGACGTTCTATAGCTGGCGTCGATTGTTGTCACCAGCCGGCGTCCGAGGAGCCCGAGGGAGCACCTTCCCGGACGCGTCCACCTGGAGCTCCGACTTCATTGAGGAGTCGGCAGTGGCGTACTTGTCTGCTATGATCAGCAGTTCGTCGAGTGTAGCCGGCTCGTCACAGAGGAGTCGGTGTTTGAGTAAGGCGCCTTCTCTGCACCCGGCGGTGAAGTACTCTATGGCCTACACCTCGTGCACCCCTTTGCAGGAGTTGCACAGTTCGGCCCACCGTGTCAAGTAGTCGCGGGTGGACTCGGTGGGGCCTTGGACGCACAGAGAAAGCTGCCGAGGCTTGGGCGGCCGCTTGTAGGTGGTGGTGAAGTTGCGGATGAAGACTTCGGTGAAGTCGAGCCAGCTATTGACGTTGTAGGGCTTGAGGCTGTACAGCCATGTCCGGGCAATGCCCTGGAGCATGAGCAGAACGTACTTCACGGCGACGCGCTTGTTGCCATTTGCTATGTCGACTGCAGTGGAGTAGTCGACTAGCCAATCTTCCGGCTTCACTGATCCCTTGTACTTGGGAGTGTCTCGAGGGAGCGAGAACCCTTTGGGGAAGGGCTTGTCGCGGATGCGGGGGCCGAAACAAGGCGGACCGATTGCATCTTCTTCTTCTACCACCAGGGATCGAGCCAGGCGATCGATCCGGTGACGGGCATCATTTTCTCCGACTCCTTCACGGCGGCCCAGCCGACCGCTGAGAGTAGGGTGCTCAACAGGAGGCGGGGAAGCACGCCTCTCCCTGCGAGTAGGAGGAGGAGGCGGACAACCATCACGTCGTCGCACTGCTCGTGGGCAGCCGTCTTGGTCGCGCTCGATGGTGAGGCGTGGCGGCTGCGGCTGGCAGCCGGCTCTCAGTCTCGTCTATCGCGGGCGCCGCCTGTCGGCGTCCGGGAGGTCACACCTTGCTCACGGCAAGGGGCAAGATTCTCAGCTCGCTGGCTGGGTTCTCCACGCGGTGGTTAGCTTCTTGCTGCGCGGCGGCCGCGTCGAGGAGCTGTTGAACGCGCTCCGTCATGCAGCGATGCTCGTCGCCTTCTAGGTGGTCCAGCTTGTTTGCTGCCGCCTGGGCAGCGCGTAGGTTCTCCATGGGCATGGCGTAGATAGGGCGGTCTACCCCCAGCATGCTGGCGATGGCCGCGCCGCGTTGTCGGACTACGCTCGCGCGGCTGGGCTCCCCAGCAGCCGGCGTGCCGCAGACGGCGCGGCCGATCTCGCGCTGGTACGCTTCGGTAAGGCGTCTCGTAGTGGCCAACTTCTTGCTGTTCTCGATGAGCGCAAGGCGGCAGGCCTCCAGCGTCTCGCCGTTGGCATCTGCTGCGATGGGTGCGGACAGGTCCTGCTGTGCTACCTGTAGCGGCTGGGCGGCCCCGCCAGAAGCTCCATCGTGGTTGATGACGAGCACCTCTGTGACGGTGCTGTCGCTGCTGTCCGCGTGAGGGAGAGGGTCGTTGATGACCACCACGTTGGTGGGGAAAGCGTCGAGGGATGCCGTGTCAGAGTCGACAAGCATCGGGTCGGTGGAACCGATCAACTCTAGGTTAGATACCGGCTCGTTAGCGATGCGGAGTTTGCTAAGGCGGTCGACGAGGCAGCTCTTGGGGCTGGCTGCGCCCGCATCGGATGCAGGCTCGTTGGAGAGGCAGATCCCGCCGATGAGGTCAGCGAGGCAGCTCGCCGCGCAGGCGACTTCTGCGCCATGTAGCGCATCGGTGCAAATGCCATCGGGCATGCCGGGCTGGCTACGCTCACCAGGAAGGAAAAGGGTTCCCGTCCAGAACAGGTCTCCGGACGACGGTGCACCTAGCCCCACGGTGGGCGCCAAATGTCGGGGATATCTAGCGACATATGCTAGGGGGTGGCTTATCATGGATGAAGGAAATATGCCCTAGAGGCAATAATAAAGTTGTTATTTATATTTCCTTATATCATGATAAATGTTTATTATTCATGCTAGAATTGTATTAACCGGAAATTAACCGGAAACTTAGTACATGTGTGAATACATAGACAAAATGAGTGTCACTAGTATGCCTCTACTTGACTAGCTCGTTAATCAAAGATGGTTAAGTTTCCTAGCCATGGACATGAGTTGTCATTTGATTAACGGGATCACATCATTAGAGAATTATGTGATTGACTTGACCCATCCGTTAGCTTAGCACGATGATCATTTAGTTTGTTGCTATTGCTTTCTTCATAACTTATAGATGTTCCTATGACTATGAGATTATGCAACTCCCGAATACCGGAGGAACACTTAGTGTGCTATCAAACGTCACAATGTAACTGGGTGATTATAAAGATGCTCTACAGGTGTCTCTGATGCTGTTTGTTGAGTTGGCATAGATCGAGATTAGGATTTGTCACTTCGATTATCGGAGAGGTATCTCTGGGCCCTCTCGGTAATGCACATCACTATAAGCCTTGCAAGCAATGTGACTAATGAGTTAGTTATGGGATGATGCATTACAGAACGAGTAAAGAGACTTGCCGGTAACGAGATTGAACTAGGTATTGAGATACCGACGATCGAATCTAGGGCAAGTAACATACCGATGACAAAGGGAACAACGTATGTTGTTATGCGGTTTGACCGATAAAGATCTTCGTACAATATGTAGGAACCAATATGAGCATCCAGGTTCCGCTATTGGTTATTGACCGGAGATGAGTCTAGGTCATGTCTACATAGTTCTCGAACCCGTAGGGTCCGCACGCTTAACGTTCGATGACGATCGGTATTATGAGTTTATGTGTTTTGATGTACCGAAGGTTGTTTAGAGTCCCGGATGTGATCACGGACATGATGAGGAGTCTCGAAATGGTCGAGACATAAAGATCGATATATTGGAAGGCTATGTTTGGACATCGGAATGGTTCCGGGTGAGTTCGGGCATTTACCGGAGTACCGGGGGGTTACCGGAACCCCCCGGGGAGTGTATGGGCCTTATTGGGCCTTAGTGGGAGAGAGGAGGAGGCGGCCAAGGTGGCCCCCCAAGCCGAATCCGAATTGGGGTGGGGGGCCGGCCCCCCTTTCCTTCTCCCTCTCTCCTCCTTCCTCTCCTACTCCAACTAGGGAAGGGGGAATCCTACTCCCACCGAGAGTAGGACTCCCCCCTTGGGCGCGCCATGAGAGGGCCGGCCCTTCCCCTCCTCCACTCCTTTATATACGGGGGCACCCCATAGACACACAAGTTGATTGTTGTGGCAACCCGGCTCAGAGCAACCAGTTTACCATGCATTGCCAGCCCAGAGACCATGTCTTCTGGCAACACACAACATCTTGGTACAGAAAATAACCGCTTTATTGATGCTAGCGGATCAAAATTTACATTACAACAGGTAGCGAGGCCAAGCGACACACATGGTGCGGCTGAACAATATGTACATTATTTAGTGAACATAAAGGGGCCTCGATCATAACAACTACGCGGCAGCGGAACAACATCGTAGCGGAACTCCATAGCACAGGGACACCGATGTGGACACGATCTAGACTCGGACAACACTCCTTTCCAACGAGACTTCCCTGAAATCTGGCATGACACGCCAGGTCAGTACATTGAATGTACTTGCAAGCTCACAACAAGCATAAACATAATGACAAACAATATCATGATAAATAACCAATTATTAATAATGCAACAATATATCCGACATGCTGTGATCATGCTTTTGTGTGAAAATCCCTCGTACTGGCTTACCAATGGTGATCTCTTGGATCACGAACGTACCAACCTCATGGTCTTAACTAGGGATATCTCGTGATCTTTCCGGCGAACACAACCGCGACCAACATTTGGTCTCAAATGGTGATCCTTTCGGCCATCACAACCACGACCAACACTTGGTCTCAAACCGCAAGATGACCTTCCCGCCATCATTGATAGTGCAAAGTTCATAACTTAGTGTGCAAGATTTATTAAACGTTGACCCATGGTGTGACCTACTTTCGAGCGCGTCCGTAACCGTGGACTCGGCTATCGATAGATTAATACACTCTGCAGAGGTAGCGCACTGTACCCACACCACGGAACCCATGGCCTCGTCATCCCATTCGGGTGGACCAACGGCATTCCGACGAAACCCCTCCATTGCCATGACACTCTCCCGGCCACTCCGACTCACTCCCCACTGGGCTAGTCCTGGGTGGCCCCGTGTCTACCAAAGACACCAACGACCACCGTCGTGGCCAAAACATAAACGTCCCACACGGGGACACGGTACCATAATCTCAACAACGGGCACACAAGGTTATGTCTGCTTACCGGGCCAGGGTACCACACACCCATAACCTTCCCTCGTTGGAGGCACCGACCAGAGGCATGACAACGGACCGAATAAAGGCCTTCCCATAAAGGCAAATGTGGTTGCACTGGGAAAAACTCGATTCAGTGGCACCATGACCCGGTCAACGATATATTCAAGTTGAGTTATTAACAGGTTCAACTTAACATGAAAGTAACCGGTGTCATAACATGCCATGCAAGTGCAACACAAACATATGCATCATATATCATCGGAAATAACTGGGTCAACTATATCCACACTAAGCATAAACATCAACAACTCATGACACTACTCTGGTTAGGATTAAACCTCACTTTAAACAGAATCTTTTCTAACAAATTTTATCATTTTTCTCATGCAAGAAAAATAACTCCAAATAATTACTTATATTCATAACCATATTACTCTTTCATAACAAAATTAATTCTAGTTTCTTTACCAACTTAGTTAGCTTCAAACCTTCTGTAAATCAAGCATATTAACTTAAACAAGCAACTAACGGAATATAAATGACATAATAGTGATTTAAATGCATGGATTAAATCATTCATTCAACTTGTAAAAATCACAAATATTGCAATGGCACCATGAAAATGTTGTTGTGGCTTGCCTTAGTGCAGATGAGGTTCACAAGCCTCGTGGTGATCCTCAAGACAAGCTTCACTCTCTGAAAATATTTATAAACACAAAAAGAAAATATCAAGAACCCTTCTGAAATTCACCAGAAAATCTAGACAGTAGGGAAAAATCCCATTTTGGTGAGCTGCTAGAGTTCTTTACAAAGTACACGATGCAAAATGAATCAATTCATTTGGACTTATGGTTAAAGAGTTTTGGCTGTTTGAAGCTCTCTGAAAAAATATGAATTTGAATTTAAATAAAAACAGACTGGGAGGGGGTGACGTCGAAGGCGTAAAGCCTCGGGGCGCCACCACTCGTACCGCTTCGCGCGCGTACAGAGTGGCTGACTAGTGGGCCCCGCTAGTCAGGTGAGGGGAGGGGAGAAGGAGACTGGGGACGGCGCGGCTTCGCCGGAGCACACGCCAGCGACGAGGGCATCTTGGCCAAAATGAGAGGGAGGGATCGAGAGAGGAGACGGAGGCGCACCTGCCCGTACTAGTAGAGTAGCTAGGGGTGGTCGGACGGCGTCAGAATCAGCCTCTCTAGCGGAGGCAGAGAGCGGAGGTCGCCGGAGACGAAGACGACGGCGAACAGAGGCGACTCCACGGGCTCAACCAGGCGGAACAGCACCACCGAAGTGCGGCAGAGGCCCTGGAAGGGTTGCCCGGGCCTGGGAGGGGCTGGAGCTACGGAGACGACCCGAGGGGATCGCCGGCAAGCTCGAGCTCGGGGACGGCGGCCCGCGGCCTACCCGCCCGGGCTACGGCTTCTACAAGATCGTGGAGTGTGTGGGAGGAGTGGGTGATGCTGGAGGAGGCTGGGGAGGGATCTATTTATAGCCGAGCGTCGAGGGGGGATCGGGCTCCGCTGGTGGACACCTGGAGACGGCGCCCGGCGACGAACGGCGTCAGTGAGAGAGGGAGAAGGCGACGCAGCTCACGCGAGAACTGTGGGCGTGCGGGGACGAGCACAGGGGCGAGGGGAAGGCGACGAGCACAGTGCGCCGCGCACTGTTGCATTGGCCGAATTGCGCTTGTGCTCGCTGCAGCGAGCTCCGGCGTCGGCGAGCGCCAGGAGGGAGTTAAGAGGTTCGGGACGACGATTGTGGCACGTTTTGGCAAGGCTAGGCAGTCGGGGAAGCGAGCACGCGAGCAACAGAAGCTCGGGCGCAACGCAGAGCGCGTCGACATGCAGGTTGGCATCGTGCACACGCGTGGTCACCGCGTGAACTCTGCCCTCAGGCCGACCTAAGTCCAACCTTCATTTCTGGCATGTTGTTCGTGGTAGTTTTAGAGTTTACCACACTTGGGTTTGATCGCAGGCGCAGTAGAATAGATTTCAACTGCTTGGTAAGTTTCTGATCAGTAACTTTGAGAGCTTACTGTGGTCAAACTACTGGGAGTTGGGAGCTGGGCTTTGGAGGTTAGAAATCATCTACTAAGGTGATGATGCACAAGAAAAATCAGCCACAATGGAGCTAGTAAAATGGTAGTTGCTGTAAAAACCACCATTTCTGTCCAGAACAGAAAATATTTTCTGTAGCAAAATTATTCCAAAAACTGAGGAAATATTTTTGCTCAGGAAGGTGCCCTAGGGTTCAAAGAATATTTGTGAATTTTCTCAGATTTTTGTGGGCCAGAAAAATTGGGGTTGATTTGGAGCACATTGAGCTAGCTAGGGTTTAAGAGAGGGAAATGAATATTTTTCATTTAAGAAAAATATTCAAAATATTATTTCGAGGTGAACCAGAGAGGGAATGATAGTTAGAGAGGGAAATGAGGCACTTGGGTGAAAGTCAAGGGGTACCCAAGTGTTTAAGTCCATATGAAAAGATTCAAAACTCCAAATTTCAAAATCAAACCAACTGAAAATCAGGCAAATAGAAGAGAGCAAAAACCAGGCTGTCACAAACCTCCCCCACTTAGAATGAATCTCGTCCTCGAGATTCAGTTGCTTGGGAAAACCATTCTGGATAATGTGCCTTTAGAAATTCTTCCCGTTCCCACGTTGATTCTAACTATGTGAGGTGCTCCCACTGAACTTTGTAGAACTTCCGTACTTTACTGCGAGTGACCCTTTCCATCTGATCCAAAATTCTATCCGGCCTTTCTTCATATGTTAAATCCTTTGCCATCTCTATTTCAGCCATAGCAGTCTTTTTCTCAGGCGGCGATATGCATCGCCTCAATTGTGAAACATGAAACACGTTGTGCACGTCCGACAATTCAGGGGGTAGTTCCAACTGATATGCAACAGTACCCACTCGGGACATAACTGGAAATGGACCAATAAATCTGGGTGCCAACTTTCCACGAGTCTGGAATCTCTTGACTCCTTTCATAGGAGTGACTCGGAGGTATACGTGTTCTCTAGGTTCAAAACTGATCAGTCGGTGCTTTGCATCATAATAACTCTTCTGTCGAGATTTGGCCAATTGCAATATGTCTCTGATTTCCTTGACTTGCTTCTCGGCTTCCATCATGAGATCTGTTCCGAAAATACGGCTATCTCCAGTTTGAGACCAATTTAAAGGGGTGTGGCACTTACGGCCATACAAAGCCTCATACGGTGACATCTTTAAATTGGTCTGGAAGCTGTTGTTATAAGAGAACTCGGCATACGGCAGACAGTCTTCCCATTTAGGTCCTTGGGCCAAAGCACAGGCCCGTAGCATATCTTCGAGTATTTGATTTACCCGCTCTGTCTGTCCATCAGTTTGAGGATGATAAGCGGTACTATATTTTAGCGCTGTCCCCAAGGCTTGATGGAGACGTGACCAAAAAGCGGAGGTAAAAAGTGAACCTCGGTCAGAAGTGATGATTCGGGGTACTCTTTGCAGACTGACTATTCTGGATACATACAGTTGTGCAAGTTGATCTGCTCGATATGTAGTTCTGATCGGGATAAAGTGAGCTACCTTGGTTAAGGTGTCCACTATGACCCAGATTGCATCATTGCCTCGCTGAGTCTTAGGTAGTCCTGTGATGAAATCCATGCAGACGTCATCCCATTTCCATTGTGAGATTGGCAGTGATTGGAGAAGTCCGGCTGGCTTCTGATGTTCTGCCTTCACCTTGTTGCATATGTCGCAACATGCCACAAAATAGGCAATGTATTTCTTCATTCCATCCCACCAGAATATTTGTCGAAGGTCTTCATACATTTTCGTACCTCCAGGGTGAATGGAATACGAAGATTTGTGTGCTTCTGACAGGATTTTCTTCTTTAAATCCGCCTGAATGGGTACACAAACCCTTCCACGGAATCGGAGGGTACCAAATTGGTCCTTTGAGAAATCTGAGGTCTGTCCTGCTACCATATTCTTGGCACGTTTCTGCAGGACTGTGTCAGCTGGCTGGGCCTTGCAGATCTCTTCCTCAAGTGTGGGGGCAACTTCCAAAATATTAGCAAGACCAGCATCGACTATGACCAGGTTGAGCTGAGCAATCTCCTCTTGAAGTTCAGGAGGCAAGGATTTCAGTATGACATTTAGGCTGACAGGCTTTAGACTGAGTGCGTCGGCAACCACGTTGGCCTTACCCGGGTGGTAATTTATTCCAAGATCATAGTCCTTGACTAACTCAAGCAATCTTCGTTGACGGAGATTTAAATCTGGCTGAGTAAATATATACTTGAGACTTTTGTGATCGGTAAAAATTTGGCACCTCTTCCCGATGAGGTAGTGTCTCCAAATTTTTAGAGCATGAACCACCGCGGCCAATTCCAGATCATGAGTAGGATAATTTCCCTCGTGGGGTCGTAGCTGTCGCGATGCATATGCTACTACCTTGCCGTCTTGCATAAGTACGCACCCAAGCCCTTGTCTGGAGGTGTCGCAGTACACATCAAAACTGCGGTAGATATCTGGAAGAGTCAACACAGGTGCGGTCGTCAGTCGTATCTTTAGCTCCTTGAAACTTTTCTCACAGTCCTCAGTCCATTCAAACTTCTTATCCTTCTTGAGCAGCTCTGTCATGGGTTTAGCAATCTTGGAAAACCCTTCAATGAAACGATGGTAATATCCGGCTAATCCAAGAAAACTCCGGATCTGTGATACGGTCGTGGGCGGCAACCAATCGAGCACATTCTTTACTTTGCTTGGGTCCACGGCTATACCTTCAGCTGATAGCACATGTCCAAGAAATCCAACTTGCTTGAGCCAAAACTCACATTTACTGAATTTGGCGTATAGCTGATGGTCGCGCAGTCATTGTAGCACTGCTCGGAGGTGTTCTTTGTGATCTTCTTCACTTTTTGAGTATATAAGTATATCATCGATGAAGACTACCACGAACTTATCAAGGAAGTCCATGAATACTTTGTTCACCATATGCATGAAGAAGGCAGGGGCATTGGTGAGACCAAAGGACATAACTGTATATTCATAAAGACCGTATCGAGTGGTGAATGCGGTCTTAGGAATATCTTCCTTTTTAATCTTGAGCTGATGATATCATGTCCGTAAATCAATCTTGGAGAATACCTTGGCCCCACTGAGCTGATCAAACAAGTCATCAAAGCGGATATTTATTTTTGATGGTGACATCATTCAGCTGACGGTAATCCACACACATGCAGAGGCTGCCATCCTTCTTGTCCACGAAGATAGCATTTCATCAAGTTGTTTCTTTAGCTGACGGTAATCCACACACATGGTGATCCCCATGGTGAAGAGCTGGGACAGATATATCCTTTCTGGAGCATTTCATCAAGCTGTTTCTTTAGCTCCACTAATTCTGATGAGGGCATCCGATAATACTTCTTGTATAACGGTGCGGTTCCGGGCACAAGATCTATTGCAAACTCAAGCTCTCGATCCGGTGGCATGCCTTGCAGTTCTTCTGGAAATACATCAGGAAACTCACTGACCACAGGAATTAATTCCAACTCAGCCACAGCGGTGAAGACCATTTGTTTCTTGGGTATGCTTCTGCGAGCATAGAATTTTGTAGTCTGCCCCTTCTGACTGGTCAAAGTGACTTCTTGGGTTGCGCAATTTATGCATACTTGATATTGAGTCAACCAATTCATATCCAAGATAACATCCAACTTTACAGACTCAATGATTATCAAAGAAGTTGGAAAACTGACTCCGTTGATATTGATTTCCATATTACGGCAGACCAGATTGCTCTTGATTAAAGATCCCGGGGTTTGTACCAGCATATTCTTGCCCAAAAGCGAACAAGGAAATTTGTTTTGGGCAACAAAACACCGAGAAATAAAAGAGTGGGAAGCCCCAGAGTCAAATAAAATTACTGCAGGTATGTTATTAACATAAAACATACCAATGACGACTTCGGGGTTCTCTTGGGCTTCATCGGCGGAGAGGTGATGAACGTGCCCAGTGATGTTTTGCTGGTTCGGGCATGACTCCATAAAGTTAACTTGTGGCCTGAATAGAGCATTCGCCTTGCTATTCTTGGGACACTGTCTGGCATAATGTCCGGTTTGCCCACAACTGAAGCAAGAATTATTGCGCTAGCGCTCCTCCTGCACTGGGTTGGTCACGACATTCTTGACTTGGGTGGTGGTCTTGTTAACATTCTGTTGCCAATTGGGCTTGTATTCCACCTGAGTCTGCTGCCAGGTACGAGCCTTTTGCACGGGTTGCCCTTCCTTCCTTGGCTCAAACTTGCGCTTGTGGTTGTTGTTAGCAGGCCTGTTGTCCGATACGAGCTTGTGCTCCCTTTCAGCAATGAAAGCCTTCTTCACCAGAGTTTGGAAATATGGGACATCGAACATAATGAGGGTACACCGGAGTTGCGGGTTTAATCCCCTAAGAAATCTGTCAATCTTTCTTTCTTCGGTGGCCACGTCATAAAGGGAGTAATGTGACAGATGATTGAATTTTTGCAAGTATTCACCCACAGACTGATTTCCTTGGAGGAGTGCGAGAAATTCACGCTGCTTAGTCTTCATAATTCCAGTAGGGATATGATATTTCCAGAACTGATCCTTGAATTTTGTCCAAGTGATTTCTTCATCAGCAGGCCACATGGCTTTTGTATTTTCCCACCATATGGCAGCAGCGCCTTCAAGATAATGAGTTGCAAATGGAACTTTATCATCTTCTTCAGTACGAGCAATCTCAAGCTTTCTCTCAATGGTTCGTAACCAATCGTCTGCATCCAAGGGATCAATAACCTGACTGAAACTGGGAGGCTTGGTCCTCTGAAAATCTGACAGTTTGGAGTGATGACCATTCTGATTTCCATTCTGTCCAACCACAGCTTGCACACTTCTTAATATTTCAATCAGATCATTATTCCTCCTTTCCTCAAACATACGCAGAATTTGCTCGGTGGAGGGCGGATTTGGCGGTGGAGGCGGTGGTGGAACGTACGGCTCGGGGGAGTGTCCTGCCTGTCGTGCGGAACGACGAACAGGAGTACCCTCGCGAACGTTGCTACTGCTGCCTCCCCGCGACATCCTATTGTAGATTTTTCCCAAGACAACACAACCGAGATGAGAAACATTCAAAATAAATTGGGGAAAAGCCAGCAAAAGCCCGAGAAAAACCGAAATGACGAAGAAAATACGGCGAATAAAATAGAGTTCCAACATAATTATACATAGACTCATTCATGAAAGATAATCAACATGCCAGGTTCAACTACTCTCATACAGGAAACGAAACATCATGACTTGTACGACTACATCCGTACACCATCCTAATGACTGCGAATACTCAGAAGCTCTACTGCTCTGCTGGTGCTGCGGGGTCCTCTCCTGAAGCGGACTCGGATCCTGAACTGACAAGGTTAACTGAAACCTCCGGGTTAAAGGTAACACGACGACGCTGCCTCGAGGGCTCTCCCTCAGGGGCGGGTGTAGGGTGAAGCATCGAGGCTACAGGAGTAGTGAGAAGTGAAACCCACTCAGCAGGAGCACTGAGAGGATTCACGGTTGAGGCGCCCGAGCTACTCGGAGGAGTAACCGGCGAAATAGGGGAACTAGAACCGGCTGGAATACAAGGAGTAAATCCTAGGGAGGATGGAGCAGTGACAGACCTAGTAGAGACTAAAGCAGAGGCTAACGCAGTACGAGCACGAGTCAGCTCTCGAGCCAGCTCGTGGATCATAAGATAGCTAGCAGTGATATAACGAGCAAGGTGGCTAGCAACACTATCAGACTCCGGATCAATGTAGCGACCAGACCTCAAATGGCCTGTGCTGCTGTGCACCAGTGTCATCCCTGGATCAGTAATGCTGACACGCACAGTACAAATGGAGGATTTATAACAGATTAGCAATCACACACTTATTACATCGAATATCTCCGAAGAGATTAAGTATGATAACTATGGCTTAAGGCCATCTAAAAACGATAACAGCGGAAGACTTGGAAGATAAGTGAGTCCATCAACTCCAGCGGCATCACTGAGTATAAGACCACGACCTAAGGCACCTTACTCGTCGTCTGAAAAGTCTGCAACATGAAACGTTGCAGCCCGAAAACGGGTCAGCACATAGAATATGCTGGCAATGTAACACATAGAAAACAATGAACAATGATAATGCTATACTATATGCATGTATGGCTGGTGGAAAGGCTCTATGGTTACAGTTTTTGCGAAAAGCCAATTTTATCCTACTGCAAAGGAATAAATTTTATTTAACTATCATGGTGGTTGTGAAACATTGAGATGGTTGACAGCATCTCAATCCCAATTAAGAACGTGATTAAACCCAACAAAATTAATTATAAGTATCATGGTGATGAGATTCAAATGATAATCCAGGTACTAGATACTCAAGTTGTCCATAACCGGGGACACGGCTAATCATGATCAGTTTGTACACTCTGCAGAGGTTTGTGCACTTTTCCCACAAGACTCGATCGCCTCCGCTTGATTCTCGCACTGCATGATGTTTGAGAAACGGATGACCGAGACACAGTCTTTCAGAAACAGTCACTCTCTACTCTGGATGGACCGGTACACCTACTTTCCCCTACATCTGCTAGTCCACCTCTTCAAGAGATCCTGTAACCTACTCAGCTATGCTAGAGCCCATAATAGCTTGCGGCTGCACACGGAAGTTTCTAGCATGAAATATCTTATGATCCCTTTGAGCCTGGGTGGCGGACCTTATACATACAGACAACACTGGGTTCTCCAGGTGCCTCAATCCACCCAGATGTGAGTTTTAGTTGCCACCTTAAGTTGAACCATTATTAAACACTCACATCTGTCATGAATATCTCTCAAACCCAATCCACGTCTACGCATAGCATGGCGATATAATATCAACGTAGAAGTAACTCCCAAGGGTTTGATGAATAAAACAGGTAATAGGTACTACCTCAGCTACTCCCCAATACCCACAGTTTAATTAGATCCTAATCATGCAATGTGTTTGAGGAAAAGATCTAATGCAATAAAAACTGGGTATGAACGGGGTATGATCAAAGTGTTACTTGCCTTGCTGATGATCCGCAAAACCTAGCGAGTCGAAGTAACAAGCGGCACACTCCGGGTACTCTATCGCAAACAAACAAGCATACAATCAGTACTCATCTAATGCACAGATAAAATTCGAATGAAAAATCCAACCAGAAAGTTCAACTTAAGAACTCCGGTTTGCAAAAAGAATCAACTCGAAAGAAGCAACGAAAGTTAAACGGCGAAAGAAAGAAACTTCGTTTGCTAATTTGGGTCTAGGTCAAATTTTACTGTAGCAAAAACTTGTTTGAATAGGTTAAACGGAAAGAGAATTTCGAGACGAAACTCTAGGCGCTTGAATCACCTGATTCCGATAAACGAGCGAGAAGTTAAACAGATTCGAAATTTCGATCGGAAATCGAATCTGAGAAAATAACGAGAAAATCCGACGGAAAAAGAAAAACGGACGAACGGTTAAATAACGGACGTTCGTTAACAGAGAAAAACCGATGAACGCGTTCGTTAAAACGAACGGTTCGGTGAACGCTCGTGAAATAAGAAAACCGAAAAAAAACCGATCTAGGGTTTTTTTTAAACAAAAGGGTTTTTTTTTAGAAAACCGGTCAACACGACGGGAACGGCGGCGGCAGTACCTCGACGGGGCTCGCTCCGGCGAGGGCTCCGGCGGGCGCGGCTCGGCGGCGGGGTGCGGGGCTCGGGGGCGGAGGCTCCGGCGGCGAGGGGGCTCCGGCTCGGGGGCTCCCGGCGGCGGGCGGCGAGGCAAAAGGCGGGCGGCGGCGTGGCTAGATGCGGCGGCGGCGGCGGCTCCTCCGGCGATGGTGGCGGCGAAAACGGAGGGGGGCTATATATAGCAAGGGGGGTGCTAGGAGGCTTGGGGAAGGGGTCGGGCTCGGGAGGCGTGCGGGCGGCGGACTCCGGCGGCGCATCGGCGTGCGGGAGGAGGAAGGCGACGGGGCGGGCCGGCCTGGCTTCGGCTGGGCCTCGGCCCAGTCGGGCAAGCGCGTTTTTTTTAATAAGTTCCGCGAAGAAAATTGCATAGAAAAATAAATAAAAATCAGAAAAATACGAAATAAATTTTCCCCGTCTAGTTAGAAAATCTAGAATAGGGTGAACATTTTTAAAATCAAAAATAAATATTTTGAAACATGCATATTTTTAAATGCAATAAAAATTGCAAATAAATCCAAATAAATTCCAAATAATGTTTTTAACATTTTTCCTCCAGTATTTCAATTGTTTTGGAGAAGTCATATTTTCTCCTCTCGTTTATCTTAAAAATGAAATATTTTTCCGGAGAGAAAAATAATTAAAAATCCCAATCCTCGTTTGAAAAATCAAATAAGAAAATTCGAGAAAATCCCCAACTCTCTCTGAGGGTCCTTGAGTTGCTTAGGATTTATCAAGGATTTGTCAAAATGCAATAAAACATGATATGCAATGATGATCTATGTATAACATTCCAAATTGAAAATTTGGGATGTTACAATCAATGATAGGGAAACGGACACGACCATTGTCGTGCAGAGAAGGATAGTAGTAGAAACATGGGTGGTTCTGCATCCGGACCTCATTGTAACAAAGCTCGACAAGGACCTCGAATGCAGCAAACTGGACAGCCTGAGAAGTGGTAGAAGCGTAATCGCTCCGAGAGGTACGAGTGTAAGTGCTGGAATCAGAACTGGTACGCAGAGTAACCACTGCGTGATAATCATACACTGAGTCGGCTAGACGCTCCCGGTACACACGATAGACTGGGTCGTCACCGAGTGGGTACAGCCGACGCCACACATTATGAAGAAGATGCAGCGACGTGTACGGCATCAGCTGCAACTGGCACAGATACGGCACCGGAGCCATCTACACTCAACCATTAGTAGGTTAGCATAAAAATAAAACAAGTGCATGCAATGCAACAACCAGCTACAAATGCTACCGGCACTCAACTTAAACTCGTATCTAACGTCCAGTTAGCACGTCGTAGTCTAGCGTGGCCTACAGTCAGCGCGGCTCTGTTACCAAGCGTTGTGGCACCCCGGCTCAAAGCAACCGGTTTACCATGCAATGCGAGCCCAGAGACCATGTCTTCTGGCAACACACAACACCTTGGTACAGAAAACAACCGCTTTATTGATGCTAGCGGATCAAAGTTTATATTACAACAGGTAGCGAGGCCAAGCGGCACACACGGTGCGGCTGAACAATTTGTACATTATTTAGTGAACATAAAGGGGCCTCGATCATAACAACTACGCGGCAGCGGTACAACATCGTAGCAGAACTCCATAGCACAGGGACACCGATGTCGACACGATCTAGACTCGGACAGCACTCCTTTCCATCGAGACTTCCCTGAAATCTGGCATGACACGCTAGGTCAGTACATTGAATGTACTTGCAAGCTCACAACAAGCATAAACATAATGACAAACAATATCATGATAAATAACCAATTATTAATAATGCAACAATATATCCGACATGCTGTGATCATGCTTTTGTGTGAAAATCCCTCGTACTGGCTTACCAACGGTGATCTCTTGGATCATGAACATACCAACCTCATGGTCTTAACTAGGGATATCTCGTGATCTTTCCGGCGACCACAACCGCGACCAACATTTGGTCTCAAACGGTGATCCTTTCGGCGATCACAACCACGACCAACACTTGGTCTCAAACCGCAAGATGACCTTCCCGCCATCATTGATAGTGCAAAGTTCATAACTTAGTGTGCAAGATTTATTAAACGTTGACCCATGGTGTGACCTACTTTCGAGCGCGTCTGTAACCGTGGACTCGGCTATCGATAGATTAATACACTCTGCAGAGGTAGCGCACTGTACCCACACCACGGAACCCATGGCCTCGTCATCCCATTCGGGTGGACCAACGGCATTCCGACGAAACCCCTCCATTGCCATGACACTCTCCCGGCCACTCCGACTCACTCCCCACTGGGCTAGTCCTGGGTGGCCCCGTGTCTACCAAAGACACCAATGACCATCGCCGTGGCCAAAACATAAACGTCCCACACGGGGACATGGCACCATAATCTCAACAACGGGCACACAAGCTTATGTCTGCTTATCGGGCCAGGGTACCGCACGCCCATAACCTTCCCTCGTTGGAGGCATCGACCAGAGGCATGACAACGGACCGAATAAAGGCCTTCCCATAAAGGCAAATGTGGTTGCACTGGGAAAAACTCGATTCAGTGGCACCATGACCCGGTCAACGATATATTCAAGTTGAGTTATTAACAGGTTCAACTTAACGTGAAAGTAACCGGTGTCATAACATGCCATGCAAGTGCAACACAAACATATGCATCATATATCATCGGAAATAACTGGGTCAACTATATCCACACTAAGCATAAACATCAACAACTCATGACACTACTCTGGTTAGGATTAACCTCACTTTAAACAGAATCTTTTCTAACAAATCTTATCATTTTTCTCATGCAAGAAAAATAACTCCAAATAATTACTTATATTCATAACCATATTACTCTTTCATAACAAAATTTAATTCTAGTTTCTTTACCAACTTAGTTAGCTTCAAACCTTCTGTAAATCAAGCATATTAACTTAAACAAGCAATTAACAGAATATAAATGACATAATAGTGATTTAAATGCATGGATTAAATCATTCATTCATGTTGTAAAAATCACAAATATTGCAATGGCACCATGAAAATGTTGCTGTGGCTTGCCTTAGTGCAGATGAGGTTCACAAGCCTCCTGGTGATCCTCAAGACAAGCTTCACTCTCTGAAAATATTTATAAACACAAAAAGAAAATATCGAGAACCCTTCTGAAATTCACCAGAAAATCTAGACAGCAGGGAAAAATCCCATTTTTGGTGAGCTGCTAGATTTCTTTACAAAGAACACGATGCAAAAAGAATCAATTCATTTGGACTTATGGTTAAAGAGTTTTGGCTGTTTGAAGCTGTCTGGAAAAATATGAAATTTGAATTTAAATAAAAACAGACTGGGAGGGGGTGACGTCGAAGGCGTAAAGCCTCGGGGTGCCACCACTCGTACCGCTTCGCGCGTGTACAGAGTGGCTAACTAGCGGGCCCCGCTAGTCAGGTGAGGGGGAGGGGAGAAGGAAACAGGGGGCGGCGCGGCTTTGCCGGAGCACACGCCGGCGACGAGGGCTGCTTGGCCAAAACGAGAGGGAGGGATCAAGAGAGGAGACGGAGGCGCACCTGCCCGTACCCATAGAGTAGCTAGGGGTGGTCGGATGGCGTCGGAATCAGCCTCTCTAGCGGAGGCAGAGAGCGGAGGTCGCCGGAGACGAAGACGACGGTGAACAGAGGCGACTCCAGGGGCTCCAACCAGGCGGAACAGCACCACCGAAGAGCGGCGGAGGCCCTGGAAGGGTTGCCCGGGCCTGGGAGGGGCTGGAGCTACGGAGACGACCCGAGGGGATCGCCGGCGAGCTCAAGCTCGGGGACGGCGGCCCGTGGCCTGCCCGGCCGGGCTACGGGTTCTACAAGATTGTGGAGTGTGTGGGAGGAGTGGGTGATGCCGGAGGAGGCTGGGGAGGGCTCTATTTATAGCCGAGCGTCGAGGGGGGATCGGGCTCCGCCGGTGGACACCTGGACACGGCGCCCGACGACGAACGGCGTCAGTGAGAGAGGGAGAAGGCGACGCAACTCACGCGAGAACTGTGGGCGTGCGGGGACAAGCACAGGGGCGAGGGGAAGGCGACGAGCACAGTGCGCCGTGCACTGTTGCGTTGGCCGGACCGCGCCCGTGCTCGCTGCGGCGAGCTCCGGCGTCGGCGAGCACCAGGAGGGAGTTAAGAGGTTCGGGACGACGATTGTGGCACGTTTTGGCAAGGCTAGGCAGTTGGGGAAGCGAGCACGCGAGCAACAAAAGCTCGGGCGCGACGCAGAGTGCGTCGACATGCAGGTTGGCATCATGCACACGCGTGGTCACCGCATGAACTCTGCCCTCAGGCCGACCTAAGTCCAAACTTCATGTCTGGCATGTTGTTCATGGTAGTTTTAGAGTTTACCACACTTGGGTTTGATCGCAGGCGCAGTAGAATAGATTTCAACTACTTGGTAAGTTTCTGATCACTAACTTTGAGAGCTTACTGTGGTCAAACTACTGGAAGTTGGGAGCTGGGCTTTGGAGGTTAGTGTCACGACCGGGTTTTCGGGATATTAATTTCCCAGAAAACGGCCTTTGTGCTCACCAGCCCCAGGATTACTGTTAGCTGATGAGGCACCAACTTGATACAAGGATTCCAAGCAAAGTACAAAATATGTAGTACAAGACCATTGTGGCCTAGGAGTACAACACATGGTCTCTAGCGGTTGATGGCGGAAGCGGTTTGTGGTTCATCTGCGTCTATGGGACTCCATTTCCCACAAGAACAGCTGACCAGGGTAACTCCTATCTTCGCGAGGCTGCTATCACCTTTACATGGGTTCCGGGACTGTCGTCGTAACACTCTCCTCCACGCAAGAAATCTGGCCAAGACAATAGCCAGGGACAAGCCAGTGAGTACGTTTGAATGTACTCGCAAACATTAAGAACACGGGTATAATATAACCAGGGATAATCATGCTCCGAAATATTCAGGATCATAACGTCTGTCACGAACTAAACGAAAATCTGTGATGCACGCATGCAGGAAAAAATATGAAACATGCAATACGGGAGTAAAAATAGAATGCACTGACCGAGTGTCTGCAATGACTCCTCGAAAGGTTGCAAATAAATTAACAATGCCTCAGTCGGGCGTCTGAGCGACGCCACATAAAGGGCTCATGAAGAATAATTAAATAACAAGCATGCCGCAGTCGGGCGTCTGAGCGACACCACATAAAGGGCTTATAAATAATAAAGAAATGACAAACATGCCACAGTCGGGCGTCTGAGCGATGCCACATAAAGGGCTTATAAAGGATAAATAAACAACAAGCATGTCGCAGTCGGGCGTCTGAGCGACGCCACATAAAGGGCTTATAAAGGATAAATAAACAACAAGCATGCCGCAGTCGGGCGTCTGAGCGACACCACATAAAGGGCTTATAAAGAATAATTAAATAACATGCATGCCGCAGTCGGGCGTCTGAGCGACACCACAGAGAGGGCTTATATAAGAATAATCACAGTGAATATCCAGGAGGTAGTACCATCCCAGGGATACTCAATAATTCAAATAAGGTAAGTGGTTAGTCCATATTAATAATAAACATAATCCTGAGATGTCACAGGTCATAAACAATATTCTAGTATAGCCGTTTCTCCATCCGAAGACCGTCATTATGTTCTAGTTTAGCCGTTTCTCCATCCGGATACCGTTACTATGATCCAGTCTAGCCGTTTCTCCATCCGAATACCGTTACTATGATCCAGTCTAGCCGTTTCTCCATCTGAAAACCGTCACTAGACCCATCTCAGACTGAAGTCCTTACCAATGAACATGGCTATCCGAATGGATATAACCTCTGCAGAGGGTGTACTCTTTACCCACGAGTAACGGATTTATTTAGTCCATCGGGACTAATTCCGCCTACGGCCTTTTAATTGAAAACACGCCTGACCTGCACACACCAGCTTAACTCACCGGTGTCTGGAATCACCCACGACACCCGTCAAGCAAAACTCTAAGCGGGGAGGCTACAACCTCGACGTAGCATGGGATCAAATTTATATCGCGCGCTCTAAGGGGTGCCCCCCTCTCGGTCCCAACCGAAAACACCCATGCCCCCTGACCAGGTGGCATGCCTACCGGATGCATCCGGTATCTTCCACCATGGCCTCTCTGTACGGTGTGTGCCTTGGTAAGGGGTTGACAACTTACTGAACCGTACCCTACCTGCGGCAGGGACAAGTGGCAGTACAAAACAGGTAGGGGAAGTTACTAATCAAGACTCGACCTACGACCGACTCAGGGGGTCCAAGTATTCTTCGAATGATTGGCATAACCTAAAAGATTTCCATCAACAGATAAACTCACCACTCATCGAGCCTCACCATGCCATACCGGACATACTCGTCTCGATGAGGAACTAGGGACAAGCTCGTGTCTACCCAAGACCACGACTTTCCCGGCTTCCTGCCGGTATGGATGAAAAGCTCGCGAGAATGATCGTTGTCACCAGCATATCCATACTGACAGTAAAGCATCTCCAATATGCACTCATGTGTGTGACTTTATCATTACATAAAGATAACGTATACTCCAAGTCAAAGTGGTGTTGTAACCGTATCAAAACACCTCACGAAAATATTATGCCAGAGTTCAGAATGCTTGCCTTCAAGAGTATGCAAGGGGGTGCACTTTTTGAAAGTTGCCTTTTTCTCCAAAATCCTATTTTGAGAAAAAATCAAATAACACACATTTCAAACACAGTACAAAAAGTTGCCCCAAATATTTTTGAAATAAATCTTAAAATAAAGTAGATGAAATTTGAGAGAGGTAGGAAAAAGAATCAACTCATTTGGAGTTTTATTTTAAAAGATATAGCTAGTCAAAGTTCTATTTTTAATAAAAACCAGAAAAAGAAAACGTTTCGGGGAAGAATACGCTTTCGAAGCATAGGAGACGTACTCCGGGGTTTTACGCGACCACTAGAACTCGCGGTGGCGGGGCTGGGTCACTGACAGTGGGTCCAGCGGGCCCACTGGTCATGTTTGACTATTCCTCCCTCTCCCTCCTCTTCTTTGCCCGAACGGGAGCGGGTCTCTGGCGATCGCCGTCGACGAATGGCGGCTCCTCACGTGTATCCGAGGGTGGGGATGGACCTGCCAGACTAGGGCGGTCCTCCGGGTGGTCGCTGTGTCGACGGTGGTGGGAGGACTCGCCGGCGGCGAGCTCCGCGGCGGAGGGGGCTACGGGAGTGAAGTGGGTTTTGGGCTCCGGTGGTTTCCGATCGAGGCTGAGGTGCTGGGCAGCTCCGCAAGAACAAGGGGAAGCGATTGGTGGCGCTGGATGGGCGGGGGATAGCCTGATTGTGACGAATGGCACCGGAAGGCAGCAGCGGCCGAACCGGCCGGAGTTGGGGGAGATGGCTTCTTCCGGTCAATCCACGGCTAGGGGAGCACTAGGGGGATGCCTGAGGTCGCCTGAGCGCTCGGAGGGCTCGGGGTCTCCTTTTATAGGCGCTCGAGGCTGGTCACGCGGCGGCCGTGGATAAGAACGCCGGCGACCGCGGTGCTGTAGCTGCAGGGCGACGTGGCGGCGACGAGCGCGTGCCGACGGGCTCCAGGATAAGCTCGAGCTGTTCACAGGGGCAGCTGGCGCGTGCGGGTGGCTTGGGCGGCGCCGTCCATGGCAGGGGCCCACTGCCGACGCCGGCGTGCCGCCAAAAGCCCTGACGGCGGCGCTGTAGGGCGCCAGAGGTGGCGTGGAGAGTGGGCGAGGTTAGTGCGCGGCTCTGCAGGCGAGTAAGGGTCAGGGGCGGGATGCGGCGAGGGCGGTAGTGCGACGCGGCGGCTCGGTGCGCGCGTGTGCAAAACGTGCGCTCTGGGCGTGCCCAGAGCACGCACGGGACGTGTTCGACGAAATGCCAGGGCAGCCTAGAGCGCTGGAGTGAGGCTGGCAATTAACAGGACTAGGATAGGGATAGCTAGAATCTTAGTGGACAAGGTTGCTGGGTCAGTGAATCAAATCCATAATGCAAACTAGCAAACATGCCAAAACTGACTGTGCACACCATGTGTTCGACAGAATGCCAATTGCATTTAGGCAACTCTTGGAGTGGCCAAAATCTCCAGATCAGGGTCTCTCTAGATGTAGGTGATGATGGCAAGATCATTTGGGCAAAACCAGAAACTTGCTAGTGCAAGTTTTGCAAAACTACAGTTTTGGACAGAAATAAAAAGGTCTCATTGCATGCACTTAAAATCCTCCAATGGGTCCACTCTCCTGGACTTAAGAGTTTTATAGGGAGGGCTACAAGCATGAAAAAGCTCAGGGGCACTAGAGCAAAATAAACTAGGGTTGTAGTACAAATCACCAAACTGGACCAGAATGAAAAAGAGGTTGATTCACTCAAAAGTTTCAAAGAACAACACTGGGTTTTTGCATGAAGTTGAATTATATGCATCTACTGACATCTCCAAACACTTGGAAGAATTTTTAAAGAAATATTTAAATAGGTTGCAGTGCAAAAATGCCTACTGGACCAGATTTGAAAAGTTGGTGTAGAGCTCAAAATCTTCAATAACCAAAAGATATTTTTGCATAAAAGTGATGTGGAAACATCACATGACATTCGCAAATTTTGGTGGAAATTTTAAAAGCATTTGTCAAGTGGTTGCAATACAAAACAGGCTCCAAATTCATGAAAAATCATTTCAAAAGAATAAAGTTCAGGAAAAAGCAAATCTTGCAATTAAATCCACTGATAAAGAATTGTTTCAGAGAGAGAGCATACAAATCCAATAATACTTTTGGAAAGTTTTCACTTGAGGTAAAACCCACAATATAAAAAGGGTAAATCTTGACAAATGGAAAAGTTTAATTTCCTGGCAAAAATTTTAATTAATAAAACAAGGTCAAAATTTTGGGGTGTCACAGTTAGCAATCATCTACTAAGGTGATGATGCACAAGAAAAATCAGCCACAATGGAGCAAGTAAAATGGTAGTTGCTGTAGAAACCACCATTTCTGTCCAGAACAGAAAATATTTTCTATAGAAAAAATATTCCAAAAAGTGAGGAAATATTTTTGCTCAGGAAGGTGCCCTAGGGTTCAAAGAATATTTGTGAATTTTCCCAGATTTTTGTGGGCCAGAAAAATTGGGGTTGCTTTGGAGCACATTGAGCTAGCTAGGGTTTAAGAGAGGGAAATGAATATTTCTCATTTAATAAAAATATTCAAAATATTATTTTGAGGTGAACCAGATAGGGAATGATAGTTAGAGAGGGAAATGAGGCACTTGGGTGAAAGTCAAGGGGTACCCAAGTGTTTAAGTCCATATGAAAACATTCAAAACTCCAAATTTCAAAGTCAAACCAACTGAAAAACAGGCAAATAGAAGAGGGCAAAAACCAGGCTATCACAATTGTTTAGCCATGTGCGATGCCCGCTCCACAGATTTCCACCTCGGTCATATCGTTGCAGTGCTTAGGCAAAGCCCTGCGCCGGTAGCTTCATCATCACCGTCACCACGCCGTCGTGCTGACGAAACTCTCCCTCGACCTCAGCTGGATCTAGAGTTCGTGGGACGTCACCGAGCTGAACGTGTGTAGATCGCAGAGGTGCCGTACCTTCGGTGCTAGGATTGGTCGGATCGTGAAGACGTACGACTACATAAACCACGTTGTCATAACGCTTCCGCTTTCGGTCTACGAGGGTACGTGGACAACATTCTCCCCTCTCGTTGCTATGCATTACCTAGATGGATCTTGCGTGTGCGTAGGATTTTTTTTGAAATTACTGTCTTCCCTAACAGTGCCATCCGAGCCAGGTCTATGCGTAGATGTTATATGCACGAGTAGAACACAAAGAGTTGTGGGCAATAATAGTCATACTGCTTACCAGCATGTCATACTTTGATTCGGCGGTATTGTTGGATGAAGCGGCTCAGACCAACATTACACGTACGCTTACGCGAGACTGGTTCTACCGACGTGCTTCGCACACAGGTGGCTAGTGGGTGTCTGTTTCTCCAACTTTAGTTGAATCGAGTGTGACTACACTCGGTCCTTGTTGAAGGTTAAAACAGCAAACTTGACGAAAAATCGTTGTGGTTTTTGATGCGTAGGTAAGAACGGTTCTTGCTAAGCCCGTAGCAGCCTCGTAAAACTTGTAACAACAAAGTAGAGGACGTCTAACTTGCTTTTGCAGGGCATGTTGTGATGTGATATGGCCAAGATGTGATTATATAAATTGTTGTATGAGATGATCATGTTTTGTAACATAGTTATCGGCAACTGGCAGGAGCCATATGGTTGTCGCTTTATTGTATGAAATGCACTCGCCATGTAATTGCTTTACTTTATCACTAAGCGATAGCGGTAGTCGTAGAGGCAATAGTTGGCGAGACGACAACGATGCTTCGATGGAGATCAAGGTGTCAAGCCGGTGACGATGGTGATCATGACGGTGCTTTGGAGTTGGAGATCAAAGGCACAAGATGATGATGGCCATATCATATCACTTATATTGATTGCATGTGATGTTTATCCTTTATGCATCTTATTTTACTTAGTTTGGCGGTAGCATTATAAGATGGTCTCTCACTAAATTTCAAGATATAAGTGTTTGTTGGAAATATGCCCTAGAGGCAATAATAAAATGGTTATTATTGTATTTCCTTGTTCATGATAATTGTCTGTTGTTCATGCTATAATTGTATTAACTGGAAACCGTAATACATGTGTGAATACATAGACCACAACATGTCCCTAGTAAGCCTCTAGTTGACTAGCTCGTTGATCAATAGATGGTTATGGTTTCCTGACCAAGGACATTGGATGTCATTGATAACGGGATCACATCATTAGGAGAATGATGTGATGGACAAGACCCAATCCTAAGCATAGCACAAGATCGTGTAGTTCGTTTGCTAGAGCTTTTCTAATGTCAAGTATCATTTCCTTAGACCATGAGATCGTGCAACTCCCGGATACCGTAGGAATGCTTCGGGTGTACCAAACGTCACAACGTAACTGGGTGGCTATAAAGGTGCACTACAGGTATCTCCGAAAGTGTCTGTTGGGTTGGCACAAATCGATACTGGGATTTGTCACTCCGTACGACGGAGAGGTATCTCTGGGCCCACTCGGTAATGCATCATCATAATGAGCTCAATGTGACCAAGTGTTTGGTCACGGGATCATGCATTACGGTATGAGTAAAGTGACTTGCCGGTAACGAGATTGAACAAGGTATTGGGATACCGACGATCGAATCTCGGGCAAGTAACGTACCGATTGACAAAGGGAATTGTATACGGGATTGATTGAATCCTCGACATCGTGGTTCATCAGATGAGATCATCGTGGAACATGTGGGAGCCAACATGGGTATCCAGATCCCGTTGTTGGTTATTGACCGGAGAGTCGTCTCGGTCATGTCTGCATGTCTCCCTAACCCGTAGGGTCTACACACTTAAGGTTCGGTGACGCTAGGGTTGTAGAGATATTAGTATGCGGAAATCCGAAAGTCGTTCGGAGTCCCGGATGAGATCCCGGACGTCACGAGGAGTTCCGGAATGGTCCGGAGGTAAAGATTTATATATGGGAAGTCCTATTTTGGCCACCGGAAAATGTTCGGGATTTTTCGGTATTGTACCGGGAAGGTTCTAGAAGGTTCCGAAGTGGGGCCCACCTGCATGGGGGGACCCACATGAACGTGGGTAGTGGGGGCAAGGCCCCACACCCCTGGTCAAGGCGCACCAAGATCCCACCTTAGAAGGAATAAGATCATATCCCGAAGGGATAAGATCAAGATCCCTAAAAAGGGGGGATAACAATCGGTGGGGAAGGGAAATGATGGGATTTCTTTCCCCCACCTTTACCAACGCCCCAATGGACTTGGAGGGCAAGAAACCAGCCCCCTCCACCCCTATATATAGTGGGGAGGCGCATGAGAGCAGAACCCCAAGCCCTGGCGCCTCCCTCTCCCTCCCGTGACACATCTCCCTTCTCCCGCAGCGCTTGGCGAAGCCCTGTTGGAATCCCGCTACTTCCACCACCACGCCGTCGTGCTGCTGGATCTCCATCAACCTCTCCTTCCCCCTTGCTGGATCAAGAAGGAGGAGACGTCTTCCCAACCGTACGTGTGTTGAACGCGGAGGTGCCGTCCGTTCGGCGCTCGGTCATCGGTGATTTGGATCACGACGAGTACGACTCCATCAACCCCGTTCACTTGAACGCTTCCGCTCGCGATCTACAAGGGTATGTAGATGCACTCTTTTCCCTCTCGTTGCTAGAAGACTCCATAGATTGTTCTTGGTGATGCGTAGAAAAATTTGAATTATTGCTACGTTCCCCAACAGTGGTATCAGAGCCAGGTCTATGCGTAGATTCTATGCACGAGTAGAACACAAAGTAGTTGTGGGCGATGATTCGTTCAATTTGCTTGCCGTTACTAGTCTTATCTTGATTCGGCGGCATTGTGGGATGAAGCGGCCCGGACCGACCTTACACGTACTCTTACGTGAGACAGGTTCCACCGACTGACATGCACTTGATGCATAAGGTGGCTAGCGGGTGTCTGTCTCTCCCACTTTAGTTGGATCAGATTCGATGAAAAGGGTCCTTATGAAGGGTAAATAGCAATTGGCATATCACAGTTGTGGCTTTTGCGTAGGTAAGAAACATTCTTGCTAGAAACCCATAGCAGCCACGTAAAACATGCAACAACAATTAGAAGACGTCTAACTTGTTTTTGCAGGGTATGCTATGTGATGTGATATGGCCAAAAGGATGTGATGAATTATATATGTGATGTATGAGATTGATCATGTTCTTGTAATAGGAATCACGACTTGCATGTCGATGAGTATGACAACCAGCAGGAGCCATAGGAGTTGTCTTTATTTATTGTATGACCTGCGTGTCAATGAAAATGCCATGTAATTACTTTACTTTATTGCTAACCGTTAGCCATAGTAGTAGAAGTAATAGTTGGCGAGACAACTTCATGAAGACACGATGATGGAGATCATGGCGTCATGCCGGTGACGAAGGTGATCATGCCACGCCTCGAAGATGGAGATCAAAGGCGCAAGATGATATTGGCCATATCATGTCACTTTATGATTTGCATGTGATGTTTGTCATGTTTACATCTTATTTGCTTAGAACGACGGTACCATAAATAAGATGATCCCTCACTAAAATTTCAAGAGATCTGTTCCCCCTAACTGTGCACCGTTGCGAAGGTTCGTTGTTTCGAAGCACCACGTGATGATCGGGTGTGATAGATTCTAACGTTCGCATACAACGGGTGTTGACGAGCCTAGCATGTACAGACATGGCCTCGGAACACAAGCAAAACACTTAGGTTGACTTGACGAGCCTAGCATGTACAGACATGGCCTCGGAACACAAGAGACCGAAAGGTCGAACATGAGTCGTATAGTAGACACGATCAACATGGAGATGTTCACCGATGATGACTAGTCCGTCTCACGTGATGATCGGACACGGCCTAGTCGATTCGGATCATGTATCACTTAGATGACTAGAGGGATGTCTATCTAAGTGGGAGTTCATTAAATAATCAGATGAACTTAATTATCATGAACATAGTCAAAAGGTCTTTGCAAATAATGTCGTAGCTTACGCTTTAGTTCTACTAAGATATGTTCCTAGAGAAAATTTAGTTGAAAGTTGATAGTAGCAATTATGCGGACTGGGTCCGTAAACTGAGGATTGTCCTCACTGCTGCACAGAAGGCTTATGTCCTTAATGCACCGCTCGGTGTGCTGAACCTCGAGCGTCATTTGTGGATGTTGTGAACATCTGACATACACGTTTTGATGACTACGTGATAGTTCAGTGCGTAATGTTGAACGGATTAAAATTGTGGCACCAAAGACGGTTTTGAAACGTCGCAGAACATATGAGATGTTCCAAAGACTGAAATTGGGATTTCAGACTAGTGCCCACGTCAAGAGGTATGAGACCTCTGACAAGTTTCTTAAGCCTGCAAACTAAGGGAGAAAAGCTCAATCGTTGAGCATGTGCTCAGATTGTCTGAGTACTACAATCACTTGAATCGAGTGGGAGTTAATCTTCCAGATGAGATAGTGATGGTTCTCCATAGTCACTGCCACCAAGCTATTAGAGCTTCGTGATGAACTATAACATATCAGGGATAGACATGATGATCCTTGAGCAACTCGCGATGTTTGACACCGCGAAAGTAGAAATCAAGTAGGAGCATCAATTGTTGATGGTTAGTAAAACCACTAGTTTCTAGAAGGGCAAGGGCAAGAAGGGATACTTCATGAAACGGCAAATCAGTTGCTGCTCTAGTGAAGAAACCCAAGGTTGAACCCAAACCCGAGACTAAGTGCTTCTGAAATGAGGGGAACGGTCACTGAAGCAGAACTACCCTAGATACTTCGTAGATGAGAAGGCTGGCAAGGTCGACAGAAGTATATTGCATATACATTATATTAATGTGTACTTTACTAGTACTCCTAGTAGCACCAGGGTATTAGATACCGGTTCGGTTGCTAAGTGTTAGTAACTCGAAATAAAAGTTGCGGAATAAACGGAGACTAGCTAAAGGTGAGATGACGATATGTGTTTCCAAGGTTGATGTGATCAAGCATCGCATGCTCCCTCTACCATCGAGATTGGGGTTAAACCTGAATAATTGTTATTTGGTGTTTGCGTTAAGCATAGACATGATTGGATTATGTTTATCGCAATACGGTTATTCATTAAAGGAGAATAATGGTTACTCTGTCTATTTGAATAATACCTTCAATGGTCTTCCACCTAAAATGAATGGTTTATTGAATCTCGATCGTAGTGATACACATGTTCATGCCAAAAGATATAAGATAGTAATGATAGTACCACATACTTGTGGCACTGCCACTTGAGTCATATTGGTATAAAACACATGAAGAAGCTCCATGTTGATGGATCTTTGGACTCACTCGTTTTTGAAAAGATTGAGACATGCGAACCATGTCTATTAGTATATATGCATGAAGAAAGTCCATACAGATGGATCATTTGGACTCACTTGATTTTGAATCACTTGAGACATGAAAATCATACCACATGGGCAAGATGACTGAAAGGCCTCGTTTTCAGTAAGATGGAACAAGAGAGCAACTTGTTGGAAGTAATACATTTGATGTGTGCAGTCCAATGAGTGCTGAGGCACACAGTGGATATCGTTATGTTCTTACTTCATAGATGATTTGAGTAGATGCTGAGAATATTTACTTGATGAAACACGTCTGAATTATTGAAAGGTTCAAGTAATTTCAGAGTGAAGTTGAAGATCGTCGTGACAAGAGGATAAAATGTCTGTGATATGATCATAGAGATGAATATCTGAGTTACGAGTTTGGCACACAATTAAGAAATTGTGGAAATTGTTTCACGACTAATACCGCCTGGAAAACCATATTGTGATGGTGTGTCCAAACATCATAACTGCACCCTATTGGATATGGTGCATACCATGATGTCTCTTATCGAATTACAACTATCGTTTATGGGTTAGGCATTAGAGACAACCGCATTCACTTTAAATAGGGCACCACGCAATTCCGTTGAGACGACATCGTATGAACTATGGTTTAGAGAAACCTAAGCTGTCGTCTCTTAAAAGTTTGGGGCTGCGACGCTTATGTGAAAAAGTTTCAGGCTGATAAGCTCGAACCCAAAGCGGATAAATGCATCTTCATAGAATACCCAAAACAGTTGGGTATACCTCCTATTTCAGATCAGGAAGCAAAAGTGATTGTTTCTAGAAACGGGTCCTTTCTCGAGGAAAAGTTTCTCTCGAAAGAATTGAGTGGGAGGATGGTGGAGACTTGATGAGGTCATTGAACCGTCACTTCAACTAATGTGTAGCAGGGCACAGGAAGTTGTCACTTCGGCGCTCGGTCATCGGTGATTTGGATCACGACGAGTACGACTCCATCAACCCCGTTCACTTGAACGCTTCCGCTCGCGATCTATGTAGATGCACTCTTTTCCCTCTCGTTGCTAGAAGACTCCATAGATTGTTCTTGGTGATGCGTAGAAAAATTTGAATTATTGCTACGTTCCCCAACAGTGTTCTCCCTGAGTATGCATCATTGCTACAGTTCGTCGTGCCAAGACACCACGTGATGATCGGGTGTGATAAGCTCTACGTTCACATACAACGGGTGCAAGCCAGTTTTGCACATGCAGAATACTCGGGTTAAACTTGACGAGCCTAGCATATGCAGATATGGCCTCGGAACACTGAGACCGAAAGGTCGAGCGTGAATCATATAGTAGATATGATCAACATAGTGACGTTCACCATTGGAAACTACTCCATCTCACGTGATGATCGAACATGGTTTAGTTGATATGGATCACGTGATCACTTAGATGATTAGAGGGATGTCTATCTAAGTGGGAGTTCTTAAGTAATATGATTAATTGAACTTTAATTTATCATGAACTTAGTACCTGATAGTATTTTTGCATGTCTATGTTGTTGTAGATAGATGGCCCGTGCTGTTATTCCATTGAATTTTAATGCGTTCCTAGAGAAAGCTAAGTTGAAAGATGATGGTAGCAATTACACGGACTGGGTCCATAACTTGAGGATTATCCTCATTGCTGCACAGAAGAATTACGTCCTGGAAGCACCACTAGGTGACAAACCCGCTGCAGGAGCAACGCCAGATGTTATGAACGTCTGGCAGAGCAAAGCTGATGACTACTCGATAGTTCAGTGTGCCATGCTTTACGGCTTAGAACCGGGACTTCAACGACGTTTTGAACGTCATGGAGCATATGAGATGTTCCAGGAGTTGAAGTTAATATTTCAAGCAAATGCCCGGATTGAGAGATATGAAGTCTCCAATAAGTTCTACAGCTGCAAAATGGAGGAGAATAGTTCTGTCAGTGAACATATACTCAGAATGTCTGGGTACCACAACCACTTGACTCAACTGGGAGTTAATCTTCCTAATGATAGTGTCATTGACAGAGTTCTTCAATCACTGCCACCAAGCTACAACAGCTTCGTGATGAACTATAATATGCAAGGGATGGATAAGACAATTCCCGAGTTGTTCGCAATGCTAAAGGCTGCAGAGGTAGAAATCAAGTAGGAGCATCAAGTGTTGATGGTCAACAAGACCACCAGTTTCAAGAAAAAGGCTAAAGGGGAGAAGGGGAACTTCAAGAAGAACAGCAAGCAAGTTGCTGCTCAAGTGAAGAAGCCCAAGTCTGGACCTAAGCCTGAGACTAAGTGCTTCTACTGCAAAGGGACAGGTCACTGGAAGCGGAACTGCCCCAAGTATTTGGCGGAGAAGGAGGATGGAAAAGTGAATGGCATATTTGATATACATGTTATTGATGCTCGCGGTAGCGCCTGGGTATTTGATACTGGTTCTGTTGCTAATATTTGCAACTCGAAACAGGGGCTACGGATTAAGCGAAGATTGGCTAAGGACGAGGTGACGATGCGCGTGGGAAATGGTTCCAAAGTCGATGTGATCGTCGTCGGCACGCTACCTGTACATCTACCTTCGGGATTAGTTTTAGACCTAAATAATTGTTATTTGGTGCCAGCGTTGAGCATGAACATTATATCGGGATCTTGTTTAATGCGAGACGGTTATTCATTTAAATCATAGAATAATGACTGTTCTATTTATATGAGTAATATCTTTTATGGTCATGCACCCTTGATGAGTGGTCTATTTTTACTAAATCTTGATAGTAGTGATACACATGTTCACAGTATTGAAGCCAAAAGATATAAGTTTAATAATGATAGTGCAACTTATTTGTGGCACTGCCATTTAGGTCATATTGGTGTAAAGCGCATGAAGAAACTCCATGCTGATGGGCTTTTGGATTCACTTGATTATGAATCGCTTGATGCTTGCGAACCATGCCTCATGGGCAAGATGACTAAGACTCCATTCTCCGGAACAATGGAGCGAGAAACAGACTTGTTGGAAATAATACATACTAATGTATGCGGTCCGATGAGTGTTGATGCCCGCGGAGGGTATCGTTATTTTCTTACCTTCACAGATGATTTATGCAGATATGGGTATATCTACTTGATGAAAGATAAGTCTAAAACTGTCGGATGTGGGGTTCCGGCAAAACCCTGAAGGTTCGAACTCTGGGGTGCGCGTGAAGTTCTTTCCCTCCTATCGATCCACGCCCTAGCTCGCTAAGATCTCACGGACGAACCCAACCAACTCGCAACACAGAAAGGCACGAGATTTATACTGGTTCGGGCCACCGTTGTGGTGTAATACCCTACTCTAGTGTGGTGGTGGTGGATTGCCTCTTGGGCTGATGATGAACAGTACAAGGGGAAGAACAACCTCCTGAGGTTGAGGTGTTCTTGTGCTTGTCGAACTTGTGTGGAGAGGACTCGATCAGGATCCGATCCGATGCCTCCTCGGTGGTGGCTAGCCCTACTTATATAGGCCCTGGTCCTCTCCCCAAATACTAAGCGGGAAGGGAGCCAACAACAGTCTTCGGTCTCGTTGCACCAATATGGAAACCTTTGCTTGATGCCTCGGTACTCCGCGCCTGCGCCTGCCCCCTTAGCACCAAAGAGGAATCAAGGACGCTGCGCGCGCTGGCGCCCGCCTGGTGTCGATCGTCATGGCTCACGTCACGAGTGCCTCGCGAGGTTTGCCCCGCCATGATATCTCCGCTCCTCGCGAGCCTGCCTGGCTAGGCCGCTCCTGAGGAGGTCTTGCATCGTCTGCCTCGCGAGGCTTGGCCCCTCGCGAAGGTCTTGAATGCCTTGTCGATGAAGATGGGTCGTACGGCCCCCTAGCTTAGCCACGCCATGGGCTGCAGGCAGGCAAGTCTGGGGACCCCCGTTCCCAGAACGCCGACAGTAGCCCTCGGGCCCAAGGTGCGCTCGGGCTTGGCTTCGAGGCGAAGCCAAAGGTCAAGCACGGAGCGTCGCAGGCCCCAAAAGCCTGTGGTCTTGGTTGACGCGTGGCGGTTGATTGGACGTGGGCGTCTCCGCTTCCCCACGCTGCCTCGGCAACTGCTCGACCTGACAAAAGGCTGGCGCAGATAGTGCTTGCCTTCATTGCTTCCTCCTCGCCTTGCTCCAGATCCCCTTTCTCGCTCCTCGCCATCGATACCTCCAGATCTACTCCGATCTTGCTCCGCATCTGCGACCCATGGCGCCGCGCAAGGTCAAGACCTCCTTGGCACCGGCTTGGTATGAGCCAGCTCTTGAAGCGCCCACCGTCACGGAGAAGAGCCTCGCCTCCGCGCGCCTGCTGACGGCGGGGGAGAGCAATGAATGGGGGGAGACGGAGCTCCGGCTTGCCTCCGACGTGCTGGAGCTTGAGGGGAGCACCTTCTTCCCCTTCTTCTCGAGCAGCATCGCCGTCGGGTTGGTTCCCTCCTTCTCCGATTTCTTTTATGAGGTCCTCGACCACTACGGGCTGCAGGCATTGCACCTCCATCCCAACTCTATCTTCCTCCTGTCCATCTTCGCCTACTACTGCGAGGTGTACCTGGGCGTGATGCCATCCGTGGCGCTTCTACGCCACTTCTTCTTCCTTCGCGTCAGCGATGGACACATCTCCGGGTGCACCAATTTCATCGCATCTGGCAAGGCCAACTCAATCTCGAGCACCGGGAAGAGGGTCGATAACATCCGAGCCAAATGGGTCATGATGGACGCCAAGTGCGCCCATCCGCGTTTGGTGTTGCCAACGGAAGCGCCCCAGTTCAACAAGGGGTGGCCCCGTGCAGACCTCGCTGATGAGCGAGCGCTGTCTGTGTCGGGGCAGATGATGACTGACCTGAAGCCGGGCAACGCGAAGGCGTCCAAGGTGACGGGGGTCATGCTCCTGAGGGAGTTCTTGATGCTGCGAGTTGCTCCACTTCAGGCGCGCGTGCGTCCCCTGTGGAAGCTTGGAGATGAAGGGGACAAGACCCGCCTGAGGCCAGGGGCCCTGCCTGGCGACGAACTGGCCGCTGTTCTGCGCCTCATAGTTGGGGCCAACCAGGAGTGCCCATCGAGCGCCTTCGTCCCTCTGTTCCATCGCAAGGACTGGGAGGAATTTGTTGCTTCCAGGCCAACCTTCAACACGCGCGGGCTGGTGCCGCCGGCACCCACAGGAGCCCCCGCAGCGCCGAAGCCGGTGGAGGTGTCCTCCCACGAGTCCGGCGGGGGGAAGGAAGAGGAGGGGGACTCAGAGGTGACCCTCGAAGAGATGGGGGAAAACTCCCCCTTGAGCAAAGATGAAATCCTCCGCGCCCTTCCTGACGACGCCGAGGTCGACGCCCGCCAGGAGGAGGGGGAACTGCCCGTCGTCCCGACAAGGAGTGGGTCGTCACTGATCCCTCGGGATGCTGCCCCCGTCTTGACGCCGCCTGAGGCTACCTCCAGCCTCCTGTTGCGCCGTCTTCTGCCCCCGGGATCCGCGCGCCAACTTCCCGGGCTCCGCAACTTTCGGGCTTCAAGCTCCCCAAGCGGAAGGTGGAATACGTCGCGATGGATCGACAAGTGCCTTGAGCTTCATCTTGTCCCCGCTTGTACTTGTTATTTCCTGACGTTCACCCTTGGTTGACCAGGCCGACGCCTTTGGCGAAGAAAAGGAAAGAGGACACGGCGGCCGCGCCTCCTTCCGTGGAGAAGGGAGGCAGCAGCACTCGCACTTCCCCAACCCAGTCGCCCTCGCGAGGCCAAGAAGAGCATCGCCGTGGGAAGTCAGCCCCCATGGCCCCTCTGGCTCCTGAGGTGCCGGCGTCTGGCTCGGCTGAAGAGGTCCCGACTGCTCCCGAACCCGCAGTCTCCCAGGCCTTGGTGATGCTGCCTCCTCCTACTGCTGCACCTCCACTCCCAGGTTCTTCTGCTTCCGCTGCTGTTCTGGAGCGCGCTCTTTTGGAGATGACCCAGCTGCAGGCAGATGTCCTGAGTACGGACCCGCGCGTGGTGGCCGGGCGTCTGGAGCTGGACTCTGGCTGGCTTCACTCCGACTTGGCGGTTTGCGCGATGCTGAGCCAGGCCGCAGCGTCTTCCGAGAAGGAAAGCAGAGCGCCGCCAATGTCGTAGTTGATCATGAGGCGGCACTGAAAGACGCTAAGGCCGCCCGCGACCGCTGCCAAGAGTTGGAGGACGAGTTGAACAGCCTGCGCGACAAGCATGCCGAAAAAGCACGCGGCCGCCTGGTGAAGGAGGAGATGAAGGCCCGGGAGGACGCCGTCAAGAACCGTAATGCTGAGCTGGAGGAGCTGGGGAAGACGCAGGCCGCCGAGCGCAGCTGGCTGGAAGAGCTGGAGCAGAAGGTGAAGGCGAGGGAGGCCGATCTTGACGCCAAGGCACGGGTCCTGGCCGAAGACCGTGCGGCCTTTGCCGATCTCGAGGAGAGGTCTCGCAAGGCACTGAAGACGCTCTACGAGTACGGCTTGGAGAAGCCGCTGGCCACCGACGAGGATGGCCCCGCCCAGCTGCTTCCTCTCTTGGTGAAGGCGCTTGAGGAAGTTGTGGATGGTATCGGTCCCATGGCAGAGGCACAAGCTCGCGTCCTGTCTTCAGCAGCATTGACTCGTGTCTTCAGCCACCTGCACCTTCGCGACCCCAGTGCTTGTCTTGACGAGCTGCTGGAGCCTGTGGCTGATGATCACTGCGAAACTGCCGCCGCAGCCGTGCAAGGTCAGGTGGAGGCACTGCTGAAGAAGTTCCACGGCTTTGCCTCCGCATCCTTGTCCGGCGATGCCGCCGATCCTGCGGCTGGTGGTGCAGGTGAAGACGCCGTTACCCGGGGAGGAGCACCTTCTGCAGGCGATGGCGGTGTCCAGGGTGACCTGCGGCTACTCTCCTGTTTCGTTCCTGTAATATGCATCAGGCCTCGTGGAGGCGTTAAACTTTCATTTGATATTGTGAGGACAATATGTTTTGTAATATTTGCTTCGAGATTTTGCGATTTTCTTCCTATCCGCTTTGTGTTCTGCGTCGGCAGAGCCCGACCCCGCGCATACCTCAACCGCCGTTGGGCCAACCGGAGACCAGGACGGACCAAGGAGTGAGGGGCTACGTGACCAGTTAGGCTCCTGAGTCGCGATGCTCAGGAGTCCCCCTTGACGCGCAAACAACTTACAACAAGAGTGCGCGAGGATAGATTAATGTTCTACGTCGGCAGAGCCCGGCCCCGCGCATACCTCAACCGCCGTTGGGCCGACCGGAGACCAAGACGGACCAAGGAGTGAGGGGCTACGTGACCAGTTAGGCTCCTGAGTCGCGATGCTCAGGAGTCCCCTTGACGCGCAAACAATTTCCATACCTACCCTCGCCGAGGCCTCGGGAGGGGCGTGCGACGACCAGGTCCGGGAGACCTGTTTGAGCGGCGTGCGCTTGGGCGTGACCCGAGCACAGCCCCCAGGCCCTGGAGACCTGGTTGGGTGGCGTACGCTTGGGCGTGACCCGAGTGCAGCCCCCGTGTCCAGCCCCCTCGCGCGGCTCTCCCGAGGGGAGGCGTTGCGGTGAGGCCGGACGCTGAGCTCTGGGGCTCCCTGAGGTTGGTACGACCGTGGAGCCGCCCTCAGTTGTTTATCACCAGCGCGGAGCATAGTGCTTCCGCTTGTGCACGGGCATAGCCGCTCCTCGGGAGTGTCGACGGCCAGCGCGGAGCATGGTGCTTCCACTTGTGCGTGGGAGGGGGCCCCCTCCGGGAGGAGCCCCCGGGGCGTGTACAGCCCCGCCCTGACACGTGGCTTGCACGGCAGGGCTGCGAGGTGTATCTGGGCACTCGTGAGCCAGCGCGGGACTCACGAGGCCCTACCTCAAGGCGGGTTGCGCCTGGTCTTGAGTCTTTGATAGCTGTGTGTTCCTGCGAGACGGTTAGGTGCAAGTGCTCTACGTCCTCAGGTCCCGGCCCTCGAGCGAGCTCAGCCGCCGCTGGTATGCTAGGTCGCGATGTCGTGGTCAAGGCCAGGGGGTGAGGGCTGGAGAGCCAGTAAGAGCTCCTGAGTCGCGATGCTCAGGAGCCCCCCTTTTAACGCGCAAGCGAATAGCATGATGGAGAGGTGGACCCGTGGCAGGTGGCAATCAGGCAGATTAAGCATGAAAGGCAAATCAGCATGGGTAAATGCAGAAAGATACACGCCAATAGGTCAGGCCCGAGCGGCTTGGGGATGATGCAGCCCGAGGGACGCCCCCAGCAAGGTAAGCTAAAGACATAAGAAAAGGATACACGCCACAGGGACGGACCCACGCGGCCTGGGAATAATGCAGCCCGAGGGGCGCTCCCAGCTAAACGAACTTGGATAATGTCACCTCGTTCTATTGACGAAGGAGAGTTGAGGCAGCTGAAGGCGCGCAACTGAGGGGTAGCTCCTCACGAGCCACCGGGGCCCTGAGCCTCGGGAGGCTCCGGGGCCTCAGGTGGTTCCCTGAGGACCGTCTCCATCTCCGCCAAGACGGCGTGGTGCCTGGCCTCCTGAGCCGCCAGGACACGCCGCATGTTGCGCTGATGAGATGACGACACGCTCAGCAGGACAAAGGGCATGCGAACGTAGCTGTGCGGTGGACCTTTGCAGCGTCCCACACGCGAAGGCCAGAAGAGCTCCTGTGAAGCGGCCCAGTTGAGCCCTGGTACGTCGATGCAGACGCGCAGCCCGGCATCCTCGCCTGGATGGGGAGCTGCGCCTCGTGAGCGGCGGTCGCCGCGCATGGCCCTTGCGTCTTGCAATTCCTGAGTGGTCTCGGTGATGAACTCCTGAGCGGTGGGCGCTCCTTTCCCTGTGTCCTCCTGAGGAAAACGTGTTGCGAAGCACGCCTCCAAGTGGTGCCCAAGTGCCTCCCTCGTGATGTTGGCAAGGTCCGAGGCCCTCCAGAAGAGAGCCCCCAAGCCCTGCCCGAGGAGGGCGCTGGGCGCGCCTTCCTATGCGATGGAGGGAGGCGCCCCTGGAGCAGGCGCTGCTCCTGACGAGGTTCCAGCCGTGACACCACCCTCCTGTGGTCCGGCATGGCGCGGCTGCTTCTTCTTGGGGATGGCCTCTGGAAGGCCCTCATTTTTGCTGTCGGGGTCGTCGATTGCTGCAGCTTGGAAGGCGCGCTCGAGGGAGCACACTGTATCTCTTTCTTCACATGAGACCGTGATGACTCCGCCGTTTCCCGGCATCTTGAGGACGTTGAAGCCGTGGTGGGTGACGGCCATGAACTTGGCCAGGGCTGGATACCCGAGGATGTCATTGTATGGCATACGGATGTGTGCGACGTCGAAGTCGATGAGCTCGGTGCGGTAATTCTTGCGTTCTCCGAAGGTGACAGGGAGGCGGACATGCCCTATCGGCGTGGTGGAACCATCGGTCACTCTTGAGAAAGGCTTGGTAGGCTGAAGCTGGTCATATGGGACTTGGAGGTTGTCGAACGTATCGACGGACAGGACGTTGAGCCCTGCGCCGCCGTCGATGAGGGTCTTGGTAACTTGCACATTGCTGATGACTGGGGAGCACAACATCGGGAGGGCGCCAGCGGTAGCCGCGCACTTGAGCTGAACGTGATGGGGCACTGGGACCATCTGAGCGGGCGTGTGGCTTCAAGCTTGGGGAGGACTGCATTCACTTCACGAGCAAACTGCTTGAAGATGCGCTGAGAGGCTAGGTCCTGGGCTCCGCCCAAGATGCAGGCAATAGCACGTGGTTTCTGGAAGCCCCCAGCCCCCTCGTCTTGATGGTGTTCATCGTTCCTTCTTGGCGGTGGCGGCAACGGGGAAGACCGGCGTTGCCCTGAGGACGGTCCTCGCGAGGCTGGTCTCTCCAGGCGCCCTCGCAAGGATGATCCTGCCAGCGGTCCTCACGAGGCCGGTCGCGCCACTACTGGCGCGGGCCACGGTCGTCCCAGCGTCCGCCACCACGTCCTCCTCCTCGGCCGTAGCCCCGGTCGCTGCGTCCGGGGCGTCGGCCGTAGCGTCCTTCGCAAATGGCTCTGAGCTCTTGACAGTCACTAGTGTTGTGGGTGTTCAGGTTGTGGAAGGCGCAGGACGGCGGCTGTTCTTGGATGACTCGGGCTGATCTCTGCCTCGCTTGGTGTCGGGCTCCGCTGCGAGCACTGCTGCTTCCTTGCGCTTCACGTCCTTGGCCTTGGCCTTCTTCTCCTCTGCGCCCGCAGCTGGCAGCTCGAGGAGGGAGAGGCGGCCCTCCTAAGCTCTTGCGCACATGGTTGCCAGGTTGAACAGCTCCTGAGATGTGCACAGCTCCTCGTGGATAGCGAGCTCTTCCTTCATCTTGACGTCACGGACGCCGTCGGAGAACGCGGAGATGATGGCCTCGTCCGTGACCTTGGGGATCTTGAGGCGGGTGTTGTTGAAGCGCTGGATGTACTTCTGGAGGGTCTCTCCTGGTTGTTGCTTGATGCGGCGCAGGTCGCCCGCGGTCGGCGGGCGGTCGCGGGTGCCCTGGAAGTTGGCGACGAAGCAGTCGCGCATCTCGTCCCAGGAGGAGATCGGGCCTTGCGGCAGGTTCAGGAGCCAGGAGCGGGCACCATCCTTGAGAGCCATGGGAAACCAGTTCGCCATGACTTTCTCGTCGCCGTTGGCTGCTTCGATGCTCAGCTCGTAGAGCTACAGGAACTCCGCGGGGTCGGCGGTGCCGTCGTAGCGAGGAGGCAGATCCGGATTGAACATGCCCGGCCAGGCGACGCTACGCAGCTCGGGGGTGAAGGCGCGGCAACTAGCCGTGGTTGCCGGGGCCCGTCTCGGAGGTGGAGCTTGATCTTGATGAGGTCCGTGCGCCGCTACCGCGGGTAGCGCGTGGTCTTAGCGAGGCGGCGCGGGGAGTGCAGGTGCAGCTTCTCGCGGCCGAGGAATCTCTTGGCAGCTTCTCTCTTCGCGCGCGGGCACCGGGCATGGTGGATCGCGTCGTGGGGCCGCGCGCCTTGGCGCCAAGGCGCAGTCTTGGGGCAGAGGTGGTGGAGGCGCTCCATGAGCCACATCACCCATGGCGGGCGGAGGACGAGGCAGAGAGTGAGACGGCACCGGAGAGCCCCCTGCGGCGCGGACGAGCTCGGCGACGCGGTCAAGCCAGTCCTCGTAGAGGTCGTCGACCGGGCAGTAGCGCAGGAGCTCGTTCCCCATGAGGAGCGCGGCCTTCGTGTTCATGGGAGCGCGTCGTGCGTGGGACGAAGAACCGGCCGGGGTCAGTGATGGAGTGGCGGTGCGGCCGTCCTGCCGCACCGATGGGTGCAGCGAGGACGCTTGCTGCTCGTTCCCTACCGGGCCAGTGGCGGCGTTGGCGGCAGGAGACGGAGAATGACGAGGTGGCCCGCCGACGGGAGCCGTCTGAGCAACGCGGGCGGTGAGGGCAGCCCGGCAATCAGCTCGAGCACGGCGAGCGTCCGCCATTGAGACGACGGAGCGACGGATCAACGGAAGGGAAGCTACAGCGCACCCCTACCTGGCGCGCCAAATGTCGGATGTGGGGTTCCGGCAAAACCCTTAAGGTTCGAACTCTGGGGTGCGCGCGAAGTTCTTTCCCTCCTATCGATCCACGCCCTAGCTCGCTAAGATCTCACGGACGAACTCGACCAACTCGCAACACAGAAAGACACGAGATTTATACTGGTTCGGGCCACCGTTGTGGTGTAATACCCTACTCCAGTGTGGTGGTGGTGGATTGCCTCTTGGGCTGATGATGAACAGTACAAGGGGAAGAACAGCCTCCTGAGGTTGAGGTGTTCTTGTGCTTGTCGAACTTGTGTGGAGAGGACTCGATCGGTTGCCGATCCGATGCCTCCTACGGTGGTGGCTAGCCCTACTTATATAGGCCCTGGTCCTCTCCCCAAATACTGAGCGGGAAGGGAGCCAACAACGGCGGGCAAATTTGAAAGGGGACAGCTAGTACAAGCTATCATGACAAAAGTGGTCTTCGCCTGCAAAAGGCTCTGGTGGTGACGCCGTCTTGGGCTCCATGGTGACCTCCGTCTTGACATCCTGCTGGTCTTCTGTCTCGTTGCACCAATATGGAAACCTTTGCTTGATGCCTCGGTACTCTGCGCCTGTGCCTGCCCCCTTAGCACCAAAGAGGAATCAAGGACGCTGCGCGCGCTGGCGCCCGCCTGGTGTCGATCGTCATGGCTCACGTCACGAGTGCCTCGCGAGGTTTGCCCCGCCTTGATATCTCCGCTCCTCGCGAGCCTGCCTGGCTAGGCCGCTCCTGAGGAGGTCTTGCGTTGTCCGCCTCGTGAGGCTTGGCCCCTCGCGAAGGTCTTGAACGCCTTGTCGATGAAGATGGGCCGTACGGCCCGCTAGCTTAGCCATGCCGTGGGCCGCAGGCAGGCAAGTCTGGGGACCCCCGTTCCCAGAACGCCGACAAAAACATTAAAAGTTCAAAGAATTTCAGAGTGAAGTGGAAAATCATCGTAACAAGAAAATAAAGTTTCTATGATCTGATCATGGAGGAGAATATTTAAGTTCCGAGTTTGGTCTTCATTTGAAACAATGCGGAACAGTTTCGCAACTCACGCCACCCGGAACACCACAGCGTAATTGTGTGTCCGAACGTTGTAATCATACTTTATTAGATATGGTGCGATCTATGATGTCTCTTACTGATTTACCGCTATCGTTTTGGGGTTATGCTTTAGAGACGGCTGCATTCACGTTAAATAGGGCACCATCTAAATCCGTTGAGACGACACCTTATGAACTGTGGTTTGGCAAGAAACCCAAGTTGCCGTTTCTTAAAGTTTGGGGCTGCTATGCGTATGTGAAAAAGCTTCAACCTGATAAGCTCGAACCCAAATCGGAGAAAAGTGTCTTCATAGGATACCCAAAGGAGACTGTTGGGTACACCTTCTATCAAATATCCGAAGGCAAGATATTCGTTGGTAAGAATGGATCCTTTCTAGAGAAGGAGTTTATCTCGAAAGAAGTGAGTGGGAGGAAAGTAGAACTTCATGAGGTAAATGTACCTGCTCCCTTATTGGAAAGTAGTTCATCACAGAAATCAGTTCCAGTGATTCCTACACCAGTAAGTGAGGAAGCTAATGATGATGATCATGAAACTTCTGATCAAGTTACTACCAAACCTTATAGGTCAACCAGAGTAAGATCCGCACCAGAGTGGTACGGTAATCCTGTTCTGGAGGTCATGTTACTTGACAATGACGAACCTACGAACTATGAGGAAGCGATGATGAGCCCAGATTCCGCAAAATGGCTTGAGGCCATGAAACCTGAGATGGGATCCATGTATGAGAATAAAGTGTGGACTTTGGTTGACTTGCCCGATGATCAGCAAGCCATGGAGAATAAATGGATCTTCAAGAAGAAGACTGACGCTGACGGTAATGTTACTGTCTACAAAGCTCGACTTGTTGTGAAAGGTTTTCGACAAGTTCAAGGAGTTGACTACGATGAGACCTTCTCACCCGTAGCGATGCTTAAGTCCGTCCGAATCATGTTAGCAATTGCCGCATTTTATGATTATGAAATTTGGCAAATGGATGTCAAAACTGCATTCCTTAATGGATATCTTAAAGAAGAGTTGTATATGATGCAACCAGAAGGTTTTGTCGATCCAAAAGGTGCTAACAAAGTGTGTAAGCTCCAGCGATCCATTTATGGACTGGTGTAAGCATCTCGGAGTTGGAATATACGCTTTGATAGTGTGATCAAAGCATATGGTTTTATACAGACTTTTGGAGAAGCCTGTATTTACAAGAAAGTGAGTGGGAGCTCTGTAGCATTTCTGATATTATATGTGGATGACATATTGTTGATCGGAAATGATACTAAATTTCTGAATAGCATAAAAGGATACTTGAATAAGAATTTTTCAATGAAAGACCTCGGTGAAGCTGCTTATATATTGGGCATCAAGATCTGTAAAGATAGATCAAGATGCTTAATTGGACTTTCACAAAGAACATACCTTTTTGAAAAAATTCAAAATGGATCAAGCAAAGAAAGGGTTCTTGCCTGTGTTACAAGGTGTGAAGTTGAGTCAGACTCAATGCCCGGCCACTGCAGAAGATAGAGAGAAAATGAAAGTCATTCCCTATGCTTCAGCCATAGGTTCTATCATATATGCAATGCAGGGAGGTACCAAAGTAATCCAGGAGTGGATCACTGGACAGCGGTCAAGAACATCCTGAAATACCTGAAAAGGACTAAGGATATGTTTCTCGTTTATGGAGGTGACAAAGAGCTCGTCGTAAACGGTTACGTCGATGCAAACTTTGACACTGATCCGGATGACTCTAAGTCACAGATCGGATACGTATTTTTATTGAATGGTGGAGTTGTCAGTTGGTGCAGTTCCAAGCAGAGCGTCGTGGCGGGATCTACGGGTGAGGCGGAGTACATAGCTGCTTCGGAAGCAGCAAATCAAGGAGTCTGGATGAAGGAGTTCATATCCAATCTAGGTGTCATACCTAGTGCATCGGGTCCAATGAAAATCTTTTGTGACAATACTGGTGCAATTGCCTTGGCAAAGGAATCCAGATTTCACAAGAGAACCAAGCACATCAAGAGACGCTTCAATTCCATCCACGATCAAGTCAAGGAGGGAGACATAGAGGTTTGCAAGATACATACGGATCTGAATGTTGCAGACCCGTTGACTAAGCCTCTCTCACGAGCAAAACATGATCAGCACCAAGACTCCATGGGTGTTAGAATCATTACTATGTAATCTAGATTATTGACTCTAGTGCAAGTGGGAGACTGAAGGAAATATGCCCTAGAGGCAATAATAAAGTTGTTATTTGTATTTACTTATATCATGATAAATGTTTATTATTCATGCTAGAATTGTATTAACCGGAAACTTAGTACATGTGTGAATACATAGACAAAATGAGTGTCACTAGTATGCCTCTACTTGACTAGCTCGTTAACCAAAGATGGTTAAGTTTCCTAGCCATGGACATGAGTTGTCATTTGATTAACGGGATCACATCATTAGAGAATGATGTGATTGACTTGACCAATCCGTTAGCTTAGCACGATTATCGTTTAGTTTGTTGTTATTTCTTTCTTCATAACTTATACATGTTCCTATGACTATGAGATTATGCAACTCCTGAATACCGGAGGAACACTTAGTGTGCTATCAAACGTCACAACGTAATTGGGTGATTATAAAGATGCTCTACAGGTGTCTCCGATGGTGTTTGTTGAGTTGGCATAGATCGAGATTAGGATTTGTCACTCCGATTGTCGGAGAGGTATCTCTAGGCCCTCTCGGTAATGCACATCACTATAAGCCTTGCAAGCAATGTGACTAATGAGTTAGTTACGGGATGATGCATTACAGAACGAGTAAAGAGACTTGCCGGTAACGAGATTGAACTATGTATTGAGATACCGACGGTCGAATCTAGGGCAAGTAACATACCAATGACAAAGGGAACAACGTATGTTGTTATGCGGTTTGACTGATAAAGATCTTCGTAGAATATGTAGGAACCAATATGAGCATCCAGGTTCCGCTATTGGTTATTGACCGGAGATGAGGCTCGGTCATGTCTACATAGTTCTCGAACCCGTAAGGTCCGCACGCTTAACGTTCGATGACGATCGGTATTATGAGTTTATGTGTTTTGATGTACCGAAGGTTGTTCGGAGTCCTGGATGTGATCATGGACATGACGAGGAGTCTCGAAATGGTCGATACATAAAGATCGATATATTGGAAGGCTATGTTTGGACATCGAAATGGTTCCGGGTGAAATCGGACATTTACCGGAGTACCGGGGGGTTACCGGAACCCCCCGGCGGGTGTAGGGCCTTATTGGGCCTTAGTGGGAGAGAGGAGGAGGAGGCCAAGGTGGGGGCGCCCCCCTCCCCCAAGCCCAATCCGAATTGGGGTGGGGGGCCAGCCCCCCTTTCCTTCTCCCTCTCTCCTCCTTCCTTCCTCTCCTACTCCAACTAGGATTGGTCGGATCGTGAAGACGTACGACTACATCAACCACGTTGTCATAACGCTTCCGCTTTTGGTCTACGAGGGTACGTGGACAACACTCTCCTCTCTCATTTCTATGCATCACCTAGATGGATCTTGCATGTGCGTAGGAATTTTTTTTGAAATTACTGCGTTCCCTAACAATGGAGGGGGACAAAAGTACGTCGCCGGTGCCTGGAAGCGGGATAAGACGTAAACGCATACACCGGCGCATCTTACCCAGGTTCGGGGCTCTCCTAGGACATAACACCCCTAGTCGTGCTCTACGGGGTCTCCGCATGATCACTATGTCAATAGAGTGGCTACAAGATTGCTCCTTGAGCTGTTTTACTAGAGGAGGAGGAAGGGCAAGGCTAGCTCTACTCCTTTCTCTATATGGCTGTGTGTCTTCTATGGTGTCGAACCCTTTGCATGGGTACTGTCGTGGAATTGTCACGGCAGATGTCCTCAAGCTAGGACTTAGTCGTGGAGCCATCGCCGCTAGGAAGCTTGAAGGGGTTAACGGGACAAGGAACACGAGGGTTTATACTGGTTCGGCCCCTTACGGTGAAGGTAAAAGCCTACGTCCAGTTGAGGTGGTATTGATTAGGGTTTCGATGACCAGGGAGCTTAACTGCTATGCCTGGCTCTCGATGAGATCTTTGTTGTCCCTAAACCGCTGCCGGGTCGTCCCTTTATATAGGGAGGCTGACGCCCAGCAACTCTCAGAGTCCCGGCCGGCTCATAAGAGTGTCCGGCTCGGACTCTCAACTATTCTTGCCTTACACTACAAGTTCTACCATAATAATGACTGTAACTACGGGCCTTAAGCCATATCCGGGTCTTAAGCCCATCTTTGGCCCACCATCTTCAAGCTTGGCACCGGGCTTCTGGCAGTGACCATTAAGAGTAACCCGGCCCCTTCTGGCGGGTGACTCTAAGGTCTATATCCTCAACATTAGGCCCCAGATTGATTTGAGTCGGCTCATGTCAATCTTCAATTCTTTCGACAGAAAAACTCCGGCTTACAATTGTGTGAAGGCCATAACACGGCGTGACGTCATCCTCTGGACTCCGGGTAATCCGCCGTGATGTCATCTTCCATTAAATCCATTTTTTACTCCACCAGATCCGCAATGGATCTTATCCTTTACTGCCATCCCGAAAATCGAGGCGCCTCTCAGGCGAGATAACCGCGTCGTGGCCTCCTCGTTTCTCGCGCCCATGTCACGACCGGTTTTTCAATAAAATAATTATTGAGAAACCAATCCCTGTTACGGACCAGCGAGGAAGAATTCCTTCTCACTGATAGACAATACATTGGTCACAGAGAAAAAAAATACCAGGAGTACTAAATATAATACCAAGTTGAGCAGAGACTGCCCAACAATTTATTACATGCACGCCGATAAAACAATACGGCGGATAGGGTGGCAAACTACTAACTCACGATAAAAACGGTGGTGGAAATATCATCGCGAAGCGAGTGATATAATTCCAGACTACTACAACTCTTCGAGCGTCGGAGCGAGGCTCGAGAAGACTTATTGCGGGTGGCGGAAGCGTAAACGATACAAGTGACCAATATCCGGGATCGCGCAGGACTGACTGGGACTCCTCTAGGCGTCGGACGCGCTATCAAACTCTTCATCCAAGAGATCGCCTTCGTCAATATCTGGCCAAATCAACAAGCCAGGTGAGTACTATGAAAGTACTCGCAAGACAGTTCGGACATAAGGTATAACAAATGCAAACATGAAACACATGAATAAGTTAACCAGTGCGATCAGACATAGAGATAATAAATACTGGGTGCCAAGCGAGGGTCTGAATGACGCCTCGAGCGGAAACTGCCGAATAGTAATACTGGTGCCAAACGAGTGTCTGAAAGACTCCTCGAGCGGAAAATGCGGAATAATAATACAGGTGCCAAACGAGTGTCTGAAAGACTCCTCGAGCGGAAAATGCGGAATAATAATGCCACAGTCGGGCGTCGGGGCGACACCACATAAAGGGCTTATATCGAAGGTGAGAAACGAGTACACGCCACAGTCGGACGTCTGCGCGACGTCTCATAAAGGGCTTATATTGTAACACAACAATACAATAGTTCGGGAATATAATTTATCACAAGCACGAGACAAATATAATGTTAGTCCATCCACAGGGATAACAATGAAATTGAATTTACCACTTGAGCTTGTTCACCGGGGGCAAGTTTTTCACACGGATAGATTTGGATATAAAGTCTACATTACTGATCATGGATACGATGATTTGGAAAGAATTGACTCTGCAGAGTTTGTACTTAACCACAGCCAACGGATTTCAGTAGTCACGGGGACTAGTTCCGTCTACGGTGTTCTGGAAGGAACACGTCTAACCAGTACACACCCAATTTAACCATCCGAAGCCAGGGATCACCCTCGGCAACATTCAAGAAAAACCTTGAGTCGGGGAGGCTACAACCTCGCGTAGCATGGGATCAAATTTCTATACGCGCGCTATAAGGGGGTGCCCCCCCTCTCGGTCCCAACCGGAAACACCCATGCCCCCTGACCGAATGATTGGCTTTAATCCTGGGCCAAGGTACCATCATCCCGGCCTCTCTGTTTGGTGTGTACACGGAAAGAGGATACCAACTTACTAAACCGTATCCTGGCAATGAGACATGTGGTAGCACGGAAAGGGGAAGGGACGATAACACGGCTCCAACCATGTTAACTTCGGAAAAGTCGGATGACACAAGGCTGGCATGCTACAACAGTACCACCTTGCTGCCCTTCATGTCACCACATGATTAGGCCACCTCTCATCAGAGGTCATCGCAACTTTGGAACATGCGGGAAAGGATCGATAACGTGGCTCCAACCACGTTAACGTCGAAGAAAGTCGGATGACACAAGGCTGGCATGCTACAACAGTACCACCTTGCTGCCCTTCATGTCACTACATGATTAGGCCACCTCTCATCAGAGGTCATCGCAACTTCGGAACAACCGGGTCGTTGCCTTACGAGCAACGAGATATTTACCGACACTCATATGCCGCACACAAACTTTCACATGAACATGCAAAACTTCTGCCATATCAAATGTCCAAACATGCTTTCCTGATTCGGAGAAGTCGGAATCTAGCTCGGCGAAGTTCGCGGCTCCGTCACCTCTCCCGGAACCTACGGCAATCACGAAACGGGTACTAACGTGAAAACCAACACATGCACAGAAACTTTGCCAAATATTTCCCAAATAAATCCCATAAAAAACTAGACAAAATTTTAAGAATGTCAGAAAAAGAATCACTCAAAAATACCTTTTTATTAAAAAGTTATAAAGGTTTCTGTCCAGGGACCTTTCTGTAATGAAACAGAAAAGTTCCAGGGTTTTAACTGAGAAAATAGAAAATGGTTCGTTTGGAAATGCGCAAGCGCAAGAGAGAAGACGTATTTTGCCCGAAGGCGTCAACAGAAAACGGTTCGGGGAAATAAAACAGAGGCTGACACGCGGGGCCCGCATGTCAGGTTTGAAAGCTCGCCGGCGCCCGAAGACGGCGATGGACGCCGGCGTCGAACCATGGCGAGTTAGGAGAAACGGAGGGTACCAAGAGCTTCAGTGTCTTCTTCCGCGTCGGTGGGTGGTGGACTCGTCCAACGGGGAGCACCACGTCGACGGCGACACTATCTCCGGCGGACGGCGGCTCGGGTGAGGATGGGGAACTCCGGTGGAGGGCTGCAAGCTTCAAATTGAAGTGCGGGTCAGAACGAGAGATGCAAGGTGGAGCTACTGGCAAGAGAATGGAGGCGGAGGAGCACACACGGGGGTGAATCGGGCTGGATCCCATGGCGGGTCGCGGCGGCCGGAGCCAAGGAAGGAGACCTCCTCGGGGCTCTTCCAGTGGCTAGGCGTGCTCTAGGGGAAGTGCAGGGCTGGTGGGTGCTCGAGTTGAAGCTCGGGACCCCTATTTATAGGCAGATCGACGGGATGGCCGTGAAAGGAGAATCTCCGGCGAGCGATTACGGCGGAGCAGTGGGTTGGCAGAGGGTTTGAGCGGTCGGGCAGCATCGGTGGATGTTACCGGACTCGTTTTGCAGCTAAACGGAGCTGGCCCTGGCGTAATGGTGTCTGCCCACGGTGAGGTGACCGCACGGGCTCAACGGCGGCAGAGAGCGCGCTCCGCGCCCTGCGGTTCACGACGAGAGCGGCAGCGCATTCGGGGGAGTGGACGGCCACGCGGCGGTCTCCGGTGGTTTGGGCGGTGCTGGGTGGAGTCGGCGGCGCCGTGTCTCCCGCTGGCGCCCGCAAAGCCGCCGCCGGCGTCGGTCACGGGGCGGCGCACCTTCTGCTGCTCGTCGCCGACGCCCGCAAGATGCCAGGCACTCGTGCGGTGCAGGAACAAGTGGGCGAGGACGAGGAGCAAGGCGACACGATGGCACTGGCGAGATCGATGCCCGTTTCTGAAGAAAACGACAGCCGCCACTTGACTGAATCTCTGAACTTACTGAATTTGACAAAGACCATGCACTGCAGGTGTTCGACAGTAGGTTTTGGTAAAGATATGAATTTTGCTGGAGCTGTAACTTGGTGAGCTGGTCACTCAATGCACCCAGAGGCTGCATGAATTTACTTGGAATTTTTGGAGAAGGTTTTGAATGAATTTCACCAAATTTGGCAAATCTGGTCCAAACTTGCAGTTGATGTAGTTTGAAATTTTTGAACTGGAGACCAGTGGATCTTCATGGTTCTAGGTTGAGGGTTCAAAGGACTAGGAGGGGAAAGAAGTTTGGTGGTAAAAGTCCAAATAGAAAATGGAGTTCCTTTGTAAATCTCCAAGAGGTAGAATAGAAGGCAGAAAATATTTGAATAGGATTTGAATGGAAAATAAATACATGGGGAGGTTCAACTTGTTGGATTTGATGCAAATCATGATCCAGAGGTGAGGGAAAGGTTAGGAGAGAGGATTTGCACTTATGCCATGGCAAGAAGGAATAGTTGAAAGTGGCAAAGTACCTTCCAAAAGCCATAGTGCAAATTCAGAAAAAGGTTTTCAAAAGTTCTTTTCCCAAATGAAAAAAAAAACATTTTGTCTTGAGTCCAAATGAAGAGCAAGAACTCCCAAGGTCAAGGGAAGATCTTGGGTGAATCCAAATAAAATTTTTGCCATAAAGAAAATATATGAGAGGGAGAGTTCTCTTGAAGAAAAAAATTTAAATCACTCCCCTCAAGTCAAATAAAATCTTTTCAAAAAAAAATCCAAATAAAAACTTGGGTGCCACAGCCCACTTATGAGACTGACCTTATAAATAGTCCAACCCTCGGGTCTTTCCATTCTCCCCCTTCAGTCGTCTTCTTCCTCTCGCTACTCTCGCGCTGCTCGTGCTCCGCCGCCGCAACAGAGCTCCGCGTCTTCGTCGACCTTGGCCGCTGCATCACCCTGATCCGTCCAGAGAACCGCGGCGAACCCTCGCAGCTCACCTGCCTCTCTAAGTTCCTTCTTCCTCGTAGAACAGATCTACGTTTAAACTCCTGCTGTTCTTCCGTGTTCTTCGCCGTTGCCCGCAAACTCTTGGTAGTTTTATTTTTACTGCCCTTTTTTGATCTTAACCCTGTATAGAACCACTGCGGTAGCTGTTTAGCACCCATTTCACATGCAAGTAGACCTCTTTTTACTGCATAAAAGCTCCGTTCGAGCCCAAGAACTTCCCTTGCGTCTGTTTTTAGGTCTAGAAATTTTCCTTTTAGCCGACCGTTTTGATCCAAATTATTTACTGCAATGTGTGAAACCTGTTTTCACCACACTTAGTAAAAAAATTGCGCTCGTTGAGTCATGGCGGTTTACATTTCCGGTTTAAAGAAACCACGCGCCGTAGAACCTTCCGGCTCAAAGGAGACCATGCGCCATAGATTTTTCCGGCTCATCTGTGATAAGGCCGTAGACAATCGAATTACTCTCAATACCTCGGGCGGCTTAAATAACCCGATGCACCTAGATATATGTCATTAGTCCCCTCCATAAGCCGCCACTTTAACATTGAACTGTAAATTTCCTCTGGCTTATAATTAAAACGGACGTTTCCTTTTATCATAGGCTGCCGACTTTCACCATGCCTCCCAAAGCTCCTAAAGCCTCCATCACTTGCAATTGGATGAGGTCCAATGTCACCAACGAGACTTTAGCGGATTTTGTCAAGTCAGGTTACCTGCCTAATAAAGACGTCATGTCCTACCGTGCCCCTGACCCGTTAGAGGAGAGACCACAGCCAAAGGACGGGGAGGTAGTGATTTTTGCGGATCACATGAGCCGGGGCTTCGCACCGCCCGGCTCAAAGTTCTTCAGGGATGTACTGAACTTCTTTGACCTGCGGCCACAAGATATAGGACCCAACTCGGTGTCCAACATATGCAATTTCCAAGTGTTCTACGAGGTTTATCTTGGAGAAGAGCCCAGCCTGCTACTCATCAGAGAACTCTTCTACCTGAACCGCCAGAACGAGTGCGCCAACGGGCCAAGTTTGGAACTTGGCGGCATCTCCATTCAGCGACGGAGAGACTGCCTTTTCCCTTATGCCGAGCCGCCGAGTCACCCCAAGGACAGGAACCAGACGTGGTTCTATTGCCAAGACACGTCGCCGGCTGACGAGAGCCCGCTGCCCGGCTTTCGCCCTTCACGTCTGGAGCCAACTCACCCTCTGTCTGACAAGTTAACTCAGGCGGAGCGCCAACCTCTGCTCCCCACCATCAACAAGATCAAGGCTCTCCTGGGCAATGGTCTCAATGGAATTGACCTGGTCCGAGTCTGGATCGCGGGTGATCCCATTGAGCCGCCGCCCCGGCTTAATGTGCGAGTACACGGGCCGAAAGGATGACCCCCTGAGACACAGCCGCAACGATCTTCCTGAAGATGTTGCTGAGGACATGACCAAGGCTCTCTTGAACGAGAGCCTGGCAGACTGCGGGAGGACCGGGTTAGCCCCCTTCTGCAAGACCAACCCAGCCCCAGCGGTAAGCCGCTGACCTGAACATCTTATCTTCTTCTGTAGATAACTTTCATTTGAATCTTTTAAGAAATCATCATTGTACTTTTCACGCTGATGACAAATTCTGGAAGGTCAAATATGACCATGAGGCGGCCAAGAAGGCCCGGAAGGCGAAGAAAGCCGCCAAGAGAGCCGCTCCCCGTAAGAAGGGAAGTAGGCCTACTGCTTCAGAGCTGATGCAACTAAGCGACAGCTCCGAGTCAGAGGTAACCCCTGAACCTATAATCTTGTGTTGTGTTTATTGTTTATTTCTGTCCGCCTTATCAATACTTGTTCATCAACAGGATGACACCGGAGCCAGTAACCCGGTGGTTGAAGAGGTAATGATACTTTCCTCCGACTTGGAGCCCTTGCCACGGCTGAAAATCCGAAGGGTAACCCGGAAAGTAAGCTTTTCACATACTTTAGCTTATCAAGACCCTCAATTTATTTTGAAGCGACAGGTTCATGAGAGCCGGCGTCACACCCGGACCAACAAGGACACTGACCTCTCCTCCGGGTTACCTGACGCATCGAGGAAACGCCGAACTGAGGTTATCTCCAACTTGTACCCTTTTCATCCTTTGGCAGGTGTTATGCGTCAACCACTCAATTCTTCTGACTCAAATTATCAGGAAACGTCCCCCTCTTCTGGCGACTCTATGCAGTCGAACCTGCCGGCTTTCAAGACCGTGCCCGGGTAATGATGACCATCTCATGTTATACTTGTCTTTACTTACGCTTTTGTGCTTAATCTTTTTGTCTTTTCAGTGCCCAGGCAAAACTCACCAAGAAGGCGAAGAAGAACAAGCCGGTCGAAGAGCCGGACTTGCCTGAACCAGAGGTAGACGCTCAAGAGCCGCCAGCTGCCTCTGCTCCTGAAGCCACTGCTCCAACCGTCAAGCCAATAGCAGAAGCTTCTGCTATCCCGGAGGCCTCCAGCTCGGCTCAACCAGCAGATGACCCGGACGTGGTAATCACCCGGACAGAATTTGTTGAGCCGGGGAGACCTACTGCGTTGGCCAAGTGCTCCGCCAAAGGGGAGCTGCTACAGCCCCACCGGGTTAACCTGGACCTCACCGACTACGCCAATTTGAACATCGGAGAGATCGTCTCCGGCTTCGTCAGCCAAGTGCACAAGAGCCGGGATGCGGAGATCGGCATGGTAAACCAGATTCAACAGAAGTCTGAGGTACCACTCTTCTTTCTTCTTGCTTACTGTATAGTTATCTTGTCATTCTTACCATGCTCTAGCCCCCAAGTCTACGACTTATGATAGAATATGTTGTAGACTTTAAGTTCCGGCTTACTCACTTGAACCGGCAATTTGTAGATAGAAACGTTCAATATGCATTAGCCCCCAAGTGCCAAGTGTCTTTGCTTGGAAAGTGCTTGGGACTTTAAAAGTGCGCAATAACTGTTCATCCTATAACCCGGAAATTATGCAGGCTGCTTGTAAAAAGTTTGAAGCTGACATCTCCGATCTGAAGAACTGGCTGAGGACGCAAGAAATGGAAACCCGGAAAGCAAATGCCAAATTTGTGTCCAGTATTGCTGCACAAGAAAAGCTGAAGACGGAATTTGACGCTGAACGGAAGACTTGGGCCGAAGAAAAGGCCACGCTGGTGAACCGGGCTGAACAGGCGGAGAAGACTTTGACAGAGAAGACCGCCGAACTCTCCGGCTTAAAGCGCCAAGTGTCCCAGATGGTTGCCGCAATCTTCGGTAAGTCATTTCACCGGCTTTCATCAAGTTTGTAATCTTTATATCTCATAATTCACCCGTGTCGGCGGCTTATCTTATTCTGTGAAACAGGTCCCAGAAGCGCCAACCTCAACCAAAGTGTGGTAACCAAGCTGAAGGCCGTGTACACCCTGGTGGAGCAGCTCTACACCGGGTCACAGCGTGCTTTGGCTGTGGTGGCCCTATCCAATGAGGTGCCAACTCACCTGGCGGAAGTTCTTCGCCGGCTCGCCGTTCTTCCTCAATGTATCCAAGAGCTGCGATGGGCCTCTGCAAGAGCCGGAGCCATAGCTGCTCTAAGCCGGGCCAAGGCGTTCCTTCCAGAACTAGACCCGGCGGACATCGCTCTGAGCTACCCCAGTTTGAAGGAAGACGGCACCGCCTTCAACCAAAAGGACTTCGCAGCCTGCGTGAAGATCGTACGCCCGGTGGCCACCCTGATTGGCAATGATACAGATCTGACTAAGTACCAACCGGGTTACGATGCAGAGAATCAGAGGATCCCCACTCCGCGCTATGAAGCCATCAGCTTAGTCCCGCCAGCTCGTAAGCACACCTTCACCCCAGAGATTGACCCGGCCGGGTTAATTGACGAGGAAGCTCAATTCGAAGCACTGAGCGGCATTGACTGGAAGTCGTCAACTTTCCAGGTCTTGTGAACAGCCGGAGGAGAGGAGAGGGATGAGTCGGAGACTTCAACCCAGCAAGCGTCGTAACTCCGTAGACGGTTTATGTGAAACAATGCTTCACCCTTTTGGACTCAATGAGTCTTGTAATAGAATAGGACCAACACTTTAACTGTGCCGTGCCATCGTGCACGTATTGAATGCTGAATTCTTATGAAAGTTGCTTCCTTATATGTCTCCGGGTCATAATCGATCATTCATTTTCCTTAAGCTCAAATAGTTGCCTTTAACTATCCTGCATAGAAGGACAAATCACAAGTCTCTAGGCGGCTTACCGCACTGAGAATCATAGTTTTAGATATATAACCCGGAATATGAATCAAAAAAGACTAGTCCTCAATTATGTCCTTAATATAGCCGTAATAACACACTTATCGGCCTGCAAGCACACTTCCGGCTTAGATAACCCGGGTAATAAGGTTGGTACCTCAATTCCGGTTTACCAGTCTTAATAACGCCCATTGTGTTCGAATAACACTGTAAATCAAAGTTAAGCCGGCAAAGTGAGACCCGGCCGTGCATACTTGAAATAATCAGAAGAACTCGCTATAAATCAGAAAGACTTAGGGGCTTCCAGTTCGAATACGACCAGAGACCCGTCCCAAAGGGGTTATGCTAGGATTCGAATACGATCATATAGCCCCCAGTGGGTGGCGATGCCAATCAAGAGGGTACCGACAGCTATGTTCTCTTTGGTTCGAATACGATCCATGTTTGAACAGGAAGCCCCCAAATGACTTTAAGAATTGTTTAACGACGCTGATTCGAATACGATCCACGTCGGTTCCCAAAGAGGTTAAACTATGATTCAAATATGATCAAAGAAAACTCCCCAATGAGCTCGGCACTTTGCCAATCAAATGGGTATCGACAGCTATGTTCTCTTTGGTTCGAATACGACCTATGTTTGAACAGGAAGCCCCCAAGTGACTTTATTGCTTACGGCTAGATTCGAATACGATCATAAGCCGGACCCTCCTTCAAGTTATCATGTAATCTTGTAAAAACAACACGTGCACATTTGGAGGAGAAAAAAGGACAGTGGTCCTACTTTATTGCTTATCATAATATATACATGGCTTAGAGAAATATGTACATTATGAGAGCCGGTGGCTCAAGTGTAGTAAGGCCGAAGCTGAGCTATGTTCCACGGCCGACGGGTCTCCTCCTCCGACTTACGTGAATCTTTGTGCTCCCGAATGTCAATGAGATAATATGACCCGTTGTGCAAATTCTTGCTGACCACAAAGGGCCCTTCCCAAGGCGGGGATAGCTTGTGCGCATCTGTTTGATCTTGGATGAGCCGGAGCACCAGATCACCTTCCTGGAAGACCCGGGATTTAACCCGGCGACTATGATAATGGCGCAGGTCTTGTTGGTAAATCGCTGAGCGAGCTGCTGCCACATCACGCTGCTCGTCCAACAAGTCAAGAGCATCTTGGCGCGCCTGTTCATTATCCACCTCAACATAAGCCGCCACTCGAGGCAAGTCATGACGGGTGTCACTGGGGAGGACTGCTTCCGCTCCATAAACCATGAAGAAAGGCGTAAAACCTGTAGACCTGTTAGGAGTAGTGTTGATGCTCCACAGTACGGAGGGTAACTCCTCCACCCAACAACCCGGCGTCCGTTGCAAAGGGACCAAAAGCCGGGGTTTGATGCCTTTCAGAATCTCTTGATTAGCTCTCTCAGCTTGACCAAGGGTGAGCCACTGATGAAACATCGAGTCTAATATGCTCTCGTTGACAGAACTCCTCCATGGCGCCTTTGGATAGATTGGTACCATTGTCAGTTATAATGCTGTGTGGAAAGCCAAAGCGAAAGATCACCTTTTTCATAAACTGAACTGCCGTGGCTGCATCACACTTGCTAACTGGCTCCGCTTCAACCCACTTGGTAAATTTGTCAACTGCCACCAAGAGGTGGGTCTTCTTATCCTTGGACCTTTTAAAAGGCCCAACCATATCAAGCCCCCAGACCGCAAAGGGCCAAGTAATGGGGATCATCCTCAGCTCTTGAGCCGGCACATGAGCCCGTCGCGAGAACCTTTGGCAGCCATCACATTTACTGACCAAGTCCTCCGCATCAGCATGAGCCGTCAGCCAATAAAAACCATGACGAAAAGCTTTGGCCACAAGGGACTTTGAGCCGGCATGATGACCACAATCCCCTTCGTGAATCTCACGCAAGATCTCTTGACCTTCCCCAGGGGAGACACAACGCTGGAACGCTCCCGTAACACTGCGGCGATGCAGCTCACCATTGATAACCACCATTGACTTAGACCGCCGGGTTATTTGTGTGGCCAAAGTTTCATCCTCAGGCAACTCTCCCCGGGTCATGTAAGCCCGATAAGGCACTGTCCAGTCCGGGATGATGTGGAGAGCCGCCACCAATTGTGCCTCCGGGTCAGGGACAGCCAAGTCTTCCTCTCTAGGCAACTTAACAGAAGGGTTATGCAAGACATCCAAGAAAGTATTAGGCGGCACCGGCTTTCGCTGAGAGCCCAGCCGGCTTAAAGCATCAGCCGCCTCGTTCTTCCTGCGATCGATGTGCTCTACTTGGTAACCCTGAAAGTGCCCAGCAATGGCATCAACTTCGCGGCGATAAGCCGCCATGAGAGGATCCTTGGAGCCCCATTTTCCTGATACTTGTTGAGCCACCAAGTCCGAGTCGCCGAAGCACCTTACCCGGCTCAAGCTCATCTCTTTAGCCATCCGAAGACCGTGAAGCAAGGCCTCGTACTCCGCTGCATTGTTGGTACAAGGAAACATCAATTATAGCACATAATGGAACTTGTCACCCTTAGGGGAAGCCAATACGACTCCAGCCCCCGAGCCCTCCAACTGCCTGGACCCATCGAAGTGAATAGTCCAATATGTGTTATCCGGCTTTTGTTCGGGCACTTGTAACTCTGTCCAATCATTGATGAAATCCACCAAAGCCTGAGACTTAACAGCAGTGCGTGGCACATATTTCAGACCATGAGGTCCGAGCTCTATAGCCCACTTAGCCACTCTCCCTGTGGCTTCTCTATTTTGAATGATATCTCCAAGGGGGGCAGAACTGACCACAGTGATGGGATGACCCTGAAAATAATGGTTAAGCTTCCGGCTTGCCATGAACACACCATAAACAAGCTTCTGCCAATGCGGATACCGCTGTTTGGACTCAATGAGTCCTTCGCTGACATAATAAACTGGCCGCTGAACCGGATGCTCCTTACCCTCTTCCTTGCGCTCCACCACTACGGCCACACTGACGGCTCGTGTGTTAGCAGCCACATACAGTAATAAGGGCTCCTTGTCAACCGGAGCAGCAAGGACTGGGGGCTCGGCCAGCTGCCTCTTCAAATCCTCAAAAGCAGTATTGGCTACATCATTCTAGACAAAGTTATCAGTTTTCTTCATCAACTGATATAATGGCATGGCCTTCTCCCCCAAACGGCTTATAAAACGGCTTAAAGCAGCAATACGACCCGCCAGGCGCTGGACGTCGTTTATACACGCCGGCTTAGCCAGGGAGGTGATGGCCTTGATCTTCTCCGGGTTAGCTTCAATGCCCCTGTTAGAAACCAAGAAACCCAAGAGCTTGCCTGCAGGAACACCAAAAACGCACTTGGCCGGGTTAAGCATCATCTTGTAAACCCGGAGATTATCAAAAGTTTCCCTTAGATCATCTATCAAGGTTTCCTCTTTCCTGGATTTAACCACAATATCGTCCACATAAGCATGAACGTTGCACCCAATCTGGTTATGAAGACAGTTCTGCACGCAGCGCTGATAAGTCGCCTGCGCAGCCTTGAGTCCAAAAGGCATAGACACATAGCAGAAGGCTCCAAAGGGAGTGATGAACGCCGTCTTCTCCTGGTCCTTAACTGCCATCTTAATCTGATGATATCTAGAATAAGCATCCAAGAAACTTAAATGTTCACAACCCGCCGTAGCATCAATGATTTGATCAATACGGGGAAGGGCAAAAGGATCAGCCGGACACGCTTTGTTCAAGTCTGTGTAGTCCACACACATCCGCCAGGTGCCGTTCTTCTTGAGCACGAGCACCGGGTTAGCTAACCACTCTGGGTGAAAGACTTCAACAATAAACCCGGCCGCCAAGAGCCGGGCCACCTCTTCTCCAATGGCTTTCCGCCTCTCTTCATTAAACCGCCGAAGGAATTGCCTGACCGGCTTAAATTTCGGATCAACATTGAGAGTGTGCTCAGCGAGTTCTCTAGGTACACCTGGCATGTCGGACGGCTTCCATGCGAAAATGTCCCTATTCTCACTGATGAACTCGATGAGCGCGCTTTCCTATTTTGGATCCAGATTGGCACTGATGCTAAACTGCTGAGATGAATCTCCTGGAACAAAATCAACAAGTTTAGTCTCATCAGCCGACTTAAATTTCATCGCCGGCTCATGCTCCGTAGTCGGCTTTTTCAGAGAGGTCATGTCTGTTGGGTCAACGTTGTCTTTGTAAAACTTTAACTCCTCTGTTGCGCAAACAGACTCTGCATAAGCATCGCCTTCCTCACACTCCAAAGCTACCTTCCGGCTGCCGTGAACCGTAATGGTCCCATTATGACCCGGCATCTTGAGCTGTAAATACACGTAACACGGCTGTGCCATGAACTTGGCGTAAGCCGGCCGCCCAAATATGGCATGGTACGGACTTCTTATCTTGACCACCTCAAAGGTCAATTTTTCCACCCTGTAGTTGTGCTCGTCTCCAAAGGCCACTTCCAACTAAATCTTGCCGACTGGGTAAGCCGACTTACCAGGTACCACACCATGGAAAATAGTGTTTGACTGGCTGAGGTTCTTATCAATCAACCCCATACGACGGAACGTCTCATAATAGAGGATGTTGATGTTGCTGCCTCCATCCATGAGCACCTTAGTGAACTTGTATCCTCCCACCTGAGGAGCCACCACCAAGGCCAAGTGACCCGGATTATCCACCCAGGGAGGGTGATCCTCCCTACTCCACACTATAGGCTGCTCAGACCACCGCAAGTAGCGTGGAACCGCCGGCTCAACAGCATTCACAGCCCTCTTATAAAGCTTCTGATCTCGCTTGCACAGACTGGTGGTAAACACATGATACTGTCCACCGCTAAGCTGCTTTGGATTGGTCTGATAACCCCCCTGCTGCTGTTGATGACCCTGGCCAGACTGCTGATTAAAGCCCCCTTGACCGTTCTGAGGATTGGAATTTGAGCCGCCGCCCGGGCCATGAAAGCCGCCAGCGCCTGAGCCGCCGCCCGGGCCATTATTGCCGTTAAAGGCGTTGGAATTCTTAAAGGCCTTCATGATTGCACAATCCTTCCATAGATGAGTTGCTGGCTTCTCTCTAGAGCCATGCCGTGGACAAGGCTCATTCAATAGTTGCTCCAGCGTCGGTCCTGACCCGCCGCCTCGGGGAGGGGGCCTCCCCTTGCGTCTCTGGCTATTACCCTATGAACTGGCGTTGGCCACAAACTCTAGGCTGCCATCGGCCTTGCGCTTGCCGCCTCCTTGGTTCCCCGGGTTATGCTGATGACCCTTGTTATTGCCGTTCTTCTTTCCCTTCCCTGTCCTTTCATCATCTGAAGCGGGGTCCTTGGTACCATCAGAATCGGCGTACTTGACGAGAGCCGCCATCAGTGTACCCATATCATTGCAGTCGCGCTTAAGCCACCCGAGTTTCATCTTCAGGGGCACGAAGCGACAATTCTGTTCCAACATTAAGACTGCAGAGCCGGCATCCATCTTATCAGATGAATGTATTATTTCCTTAACCCGGCGAACCCAATGTGTCGTAGACTCACCCTCCTGCTGCTTACAGTTAGTCAAATCCACAATTGACATAGACTGCCTACAGGTATCCTTGAAGTTTTGGATGAACCGGGCTTTCAGCTCAGCCCAAGACCCGATGGAATTCAGTGGTAGCCCCTTCAACCAAGTGCGGGCAGTCCCATCTAACATCATGGTGAAGTATTTGGCCATTGCCGCTTCACTGACTTCCAGCAGTTCCATGGCCATCTCGTAACCCTCGATCCAGGCTGCGGGTTGCAAGTCAGCTGTGTAATTAGGCACCTTCCTAGGGCCTTTGAAGTCCTTGGGTAGACACTTATTGTGGAGAGCCGGCACCAAGCAAGGGACACCTCCAGTCCTGGTAGGGATACCCACGTCGACGGAAGTCGTCGGATAAGCCGGGGGAGTGTGGTAAGCCGTCAACTGAGGCACCTGCTCCGCCTCTTGCCGCGCTCTGTCTTGGTCTGCTGCGTGGAAGGCTCCGTTATGAGCCGGGCCAGGGCCAGGGGGCGGGTCATGGCGTCGGACGTTACTTGAGCCGGTTGCTGAGACCATGTGTCTGCTGTAACTTGGGCTCCGGCCTGGACGAGGGGTCGAGTGGATCCTGTCCCGGCTGTAGGAGTACGCCTCTTGCTGTGCCAGTGCTGTCTGAAGGAGTTCCCTGACCCGACGGGTTTCAATAGCCGTCGGAGAGTCGCCGTCAATTGGGAGAGCCGCCAGCCGTGCTGCCGCGGCGACCATGTTCTCCAGCGGGTTAGCATAATGACCCGGTGGTATTGGCACATACTGAGGCGGGGCAGGGTGCACCTGGGGAGGCCCCATCACTTGTGGCCGAATAGGGGTCCCAGACCCGGGCACTATGATCCCTGGCGGGTTACTAGACCCTGCACCTGGCGTGTTGAAGAGGTTTCGTGGATCGTAAACCGGAGGGAGTCGAGATTGGGCCTTTTGATGCCTCCTTCTCATGACCTCATTGGACGCGTTTTGATCCATCGTGAGCCGGAAGGACTGCGCCTGAATCAACTGAGTCTGGGCGTCGAGAGCCGCCCTCTCTGCAGCCATCCTGGTCCCTTCCGCTGCCAGATCCTCCTTAGCTTTCACTAGATCCAATTTTAACTGCGCCACCTCCGCGTCATGCTGAGCTTGATCCGCCGGGTCAACCGCGGCAGTCAACAGGGCCGTCATCTTGTCCGTGAGATCCATCAGCACCTGAGCCGGCGAGGGCACCGGGGTTCCCGCTCCAGCAGCAGGGTTCTGAACAGGCTGCGCGCCGGCCATGAAGATTCCAACCCGGCTTGGCGGCTCAAACGGGTCCGGAATACTGTCACCATCGGAACAACCCATGAGCCTGCCATCTTGAAGTTGATACAACGAGTTTGACTCATCGGTGGACGACTCGCCGTCAGAGCCGGCGACCGTCTCATCACCAGATCCAGATCTATCAGAGAGCCCACCATGGATACATCCCACAAAAGCATGCCTTAAGGCAGGCAGGGCCCGGGCGGGTCGCGCACGCTGAGCCGTCTCGATGAGATCGGCGCAGAGGTCCGGCTCGGGGCCCGGCTTACCAATCTTGCCAATGAAAACATGAATTCCGCCGAAGGGGACCCGATACCCGTACTCAATTGAGCCGGCGTCGGGACCCCAGTTTGCATCGTCGATGTAGAGCTTGCCGCGACGACTTTTGGTCATCCGGCCCACAGCGTATCCCTTGAGCCCTTCGAAGCTGCCCTTCAAGAACTCAAATCCATCGTGCGCTGGCCCCACGATGGGCGCCAACTGTCGTGGAATTGTCACGGCAGATGTCCTCAAGCTAGGACTTAGTCGTGGAGCCATCGCCGCTAGGAAGCTTGAAGGGGTTAACGGGACAAGGAACACGAGGGTTTATACTGGTTCGGCCCCTTACGGTGAAGGTAAAAGCCTACGTCCAGTTGAGGTGGTATTGATTAGGGTTTCGATGACCAGGGAGCTTAACTGCTATGCCTGGCTCTCGATGAGATCTTTGTTGTCCCTAAACCGCTGCCGGGTTGTCCCTTTATATAGGGAGGCTGACGCCCAGCAACTCTCAGAGTCCCGGCCGGCTCATAAGAGTGTCCGGCTCGGACTCTCAACTATTCTTGCCTTACACTACAAGTTCTACCATAATAATGACTGTAACTACGGGCCTTAAGCCATATCCGGGTCTTAAGCCCATCTTTGGCCCACCGTCTTCAAGCTTGGCACCGGGCTTCTGGCAGTGACCATTAAGAGTAACCCGGCCCCTTCTGGCGGGTGACTCTAAGGTCTATATCCTCAACAGGTACCCTGAAGGGTTTATATAGGCCTACCCCCAGGGATACAATGGTAATCTGGCCGGGTGTAGGACCCAGCCGTCAGTGTCTCAGGTCGCCAGCTTCTTTGCCGGCTGCTGGGGCCCGCCGCCTGGTGGGTCCCGCCGGCTGCCGGTCTCTCGGCCGACAGGTGGGGCCCGCCGCCTGCGGGTCCTGTCGGCTGCTCTGCACTGTAGCCTCGCCTCTGGTGACGGAGGCTTTGTCGGGGGGAGCGTGGCTACAGTCCCGCCGCCTGGCGGGCGCTCACTTTAGCCACACCCCGTCTTATCTTGTTAATGGCGCACCGACTCCAAGGGAGGGGGAAGGCCGCCTGCTAGGAGTCGGCCTCCCTCTGTGCCGACTGGTCAGGGCCAGCCGCCTTCTGGCATCTCACGGACAGGTAGGGCCCGCCGCCTGCGGGCCGTACAAACAGTCTATCGTGGGAGCATGGCCCCCTCTGCCATGGATGATGTCATGGGCTGCATGGCAACATTGTTGCGCCGGGCTAGGGATGTCCGCCTGGTACGCTGCACTGTGGCCACGTTCTGCCCTGGATTCGGGGGTGGCAGGCTGCACTGTAGCCACGCCTCGTCTCGTTGTTGTAATGAGGCGCTAACTTCGAGGGAACGGGGGGGCGCCTGCTAGGAGCCGGCCCACCACATGGCCACCTTCTGGGCTCCACTGCCTTCTAGCAGCCGGCCGCTTGGACCAGCCGGCCCCAAGAAGGCGGTCCTTTGTCTTTGATGTTTGAGGGGCGCAGCCGGCTCCGATGTCTTGAAATACCATGGGGGCTGATGAGGCTACGCGTGGTCATTTACTCCGACACTCGCGAAAGCACACCCGTGCCTCTCGCGGAAGCAAAACCGTGACTCTCGTGAAAGGAAAAAAAGAAAACGCGTTTTTTCGCGTAATTTTTTTTCAAATTTTTTTATCAAAAAACTAAGGAAGATCGGTGGAAAACCAAAACGTAGAAAAACCCAGAAAAAACCATTTAAATAGCCGAAAACGCGTGCAGAAAAATAAAAAATACAAAATCTGGAGGGAGCGCCCAGAGCGCGACACATGCCGAATAACTGAGAGCGCGCCAAGTGGCGCTGATCATTGCGAGGCTCTCGAAGGAGCGCTCATTAACTAGTGGCTCTCGCATAGCTATGTCTCGCTTTTAGGGGATGCGACACAGTCAGCTCTCATCGAAGGCATCGGCCTTAAAACGCCCGCCTAGCTCGCGTGACGCCACTGCCTCTTTTTTCTCGTTTGACCCTTTGTTTTCCTTTTTTGTTTTCTTTTATTTTTTTACTTTTGTTTACACTTCCAAAAAATTCTAAACATATATATTACAAAATAGACTTCTCATAATGTTTTAAAAATGTAATCATGCATTTGAAAAATATTAAATGTGTATAGGAAAATGTTGAGCATGTATACAAAAAATATACAATGGGTGTGGAAAAACTTGATCATGTATTTAAAATGTGTTAAACAAGTATTTGAAAAATTTTAATCAACCGTTTCAAAAATATTGAATGTGTATAGAAAAAAGAAAAGTATTTAATTTATTTTTTCAAGCATTTGGAAAATGCTAAATGTGTAAAGAAAAAAATGTTGACCATGCATAAAAAATGTTAATCTTTTGAAAAAATTTGATAAAGCAACTAAAAAATGTTAAATGTTCATATAAAGAATGTTGAATAGTTTGAAGTCTGTATTTTTGAAAAAATGTTAATTAAGCATTTGAAAATAGTTTGAAGTCTGTATAGGAAAAATGTTGAATACCTATACAAAAACTGTTAATCTTGTATTTGAAAAATGTTAATCAAGCATTTGAAAAATGTTTAAAATGTGTACAAAAATGTTGACTATGTAATAAAAATATATTAATTTTGTATTGGAAAAATATTAAAAAAATATTTAAAAATGTATAATGAAAACCAGATAAAACAAAGAAAACCAAAATAATGAGCCCTAAAAAGAAACAAAATAAACCAAAAGAAAATGATAAATAAAATCAAAGAATCAAATGAAAAAAAGGAGACTGAAAAAGAAAAGAAACATCCCGGAAGAAAGAAGAAAAAAAAACCAGTGAGACCCGGGCTCATTTGGCGTCAAGTACATCCCACCCTACCATTTGATTAGAATCCCGACGCTAGCCCGGTGGCTAGTACCGTTCCTACGGTCTCACTGAATGCGAGAAATAGCATTCGCGCGCTTTTAGCGAGTTGTATGTACAGGAGTGTCACCTCAACTGCGAGATTGTTGGGCCGGCCCAATATGCTGAACAAACTTGTTAGTTTTCCTCCTCTGTTTTTCCATCCGTTTGTTTTTCTTTTCTCATATTTTTAAAGAGTTTAAAATAAATTTATTCCAAAACTAAAATTTACATAAAATTATATAAACCATCAATTTCAAAAATATTTCATACCATTGAAAAATGTAGGAGTACGTTACAATTAAGAAAATGTTCGCGCATTTCAAAATTAATGTTTGTGCCATTTTCAGAAAAAGTTCACGTAATTTAAGAACAATGTTTTGTATCATTCAAAAACAATTCAACGTGTATTTCAATTTCTTAAAACTTGCATTTGTAAAAATGATGAAAACCATGTGTTCGAAAAATATTGATCATGAATATGAAAATTGTTAAACATGTATAGAAATTGTTTTAGGTGTATATGAAAAATGAACGATGTGTATGAAAAATAGTAGACAGGAAAAGATATATTTGAAAATGCTAAATGAGTATAAAAAAATTTAATATATATAAAAAAATTACAATACATACAAAAAAGTCAATTATGTATTTGGCATGGACTTCACTTTTGGACACCAGGCTAAATCTCGCAATAGCCGAGATATAAGGCTAGTTTGGTTCATGTCCACATCTACGTGCCTTGGAAAAAGCACTGCCAGGCCTGGACTTCACTTTTGGACGTATTGGTGTGTGTCACGTAGTGTGGGTGCGAAGGTGTTTGGTTTTGGGCCAGGCCTGGAGAGCCATCGGACTTAGAAAAATGATTCATGAGCACATCTATCGCGAACAACTTTGTACTTGCAATCCCAACCAGCCATCATGGCTTGCCAGGCGCTGAAATTTGATGCTTGAGTCAGGCTAACCCCCTTTGTCTGGCATCTCTGTCCACCTCCATCCAGGCTAATCAATGCGGTCTCCGTCAAGCCCCGAGTTTGAACCACCTATTGTTTGCAGACGACTCGTTGGTACTGATTAAAGCTACAAGCGAAAGTGCCAGATATCTGCAAAGTATACTACATCTGTATGAGGTATGCTCGGGACAAATTGTTAATTACGATAAGTCATCGGTCATGTTCAGCAAAAACACAAGGAGGGAGAGGAAGCAAAGTGTCCTGGCTGAGCTACATATCAATACGGAGGCTAGATCCGAAAGGTATTTGGGGTTACCTGTTTATGTGGGACAAGATAGAGCAAAAACCTTTCAGTATCTCAAGGAACGAATCTGGAAAAGAATCTAAGGTTGGATTGAGAGATTGTTGTCTAAGATGGGGAAGGACGTCCTAATTAAGCTTGTGCTCAAGCAATCCCTACATTTGCCATGTCATGTTTTGACCTCACTAAATCCTTATGCGAGCAGATGGGGAGCATGATATGTAGATTTTGGTGGGCAAAGCAGGAGAAGCAAAACACTATGCATTGGTTGATTTGGGAGACTCTGACAAAGCCGAAGAAGGATGGGGGCCTTGGATTCCGAGATCTATATGGGTTCAACATCGCTATGCTAGCAAGACAGGCGCGGCGGCTCCTCCAGAACCCAACCTCCCTTTGTGCACAAGTTCTTAAAGCACGTTATTTCCCATCTACATCAATTCTTGAGGCTGCACCAGCACCTGGTATCTCATATACTTGGAGGAGTATCCTGAAGGGTGTGCATCTATTAAAAGAGGGCCTAATATGCAGAATTGGTGATGGGACAGAGGTCAATATCTGGAAGGATCCGTGGCTGAATAGGGAGGGCCAGAGATTTCCCATCACGCCAAGAAGAAGGTGCCTTCTTACTCGGGTATTGAAAGTGCGTTATATCGACTAGAGGGGGGGGTGAATAAGCGATTTTTATGAATTCTTCACTAAGGAATTTGCGGGTGAGGAAATTCCTTAGCGAAGAACTACTTGCAGCGGAATAAGTACTCAAGAGTAAGCATAGCAGAACATAGGCATGGTCATCATGATGAAATGAAGACAAACACAGAGTACAGAAAGCGTAAACACAGGATAGCACAGGATGAAGACAAACAGACTGAAGAAATTGAACTGAGAAAGTTTTCTGTCAAAGTCTTCAAACACAGATATGACAAGCACACAACATAGTAATGAGGAAATGAAAGAGTTGAGGAAATAGAACAAGTAAGCTTGGTGAAGACAATGATTTGGTAGACCATTTCCAACTGCTGTCTCAGTTGTACATCTGGTTGGAGCGGCTAGGTATTTAAACCTGAGGACACACAGTCCTCACCGTATTCTCCTTGAACTAAGGTCACACAGACCTCGTCCAATCACTCGTGGTAAGTCTTCAGACTTCCGAACCTTCACAAACTCGGTCACTCGGCGATCCACAATTCCTCTTGGATGCTCTAGACCATGACGCATAACCGTCTGGAAGAAGCACAATCTTCAAAGGTAACAAGCGTCGGATCCATGCAGGATCAATCTCTTCAGTGATGCTCAATCACTTTGGGTTTGTAGGTGTTTGGGTTTGGGTTTTCCTCACTTAATGATTTTCGCTCAAAGTCCTCGGAGGATGGGATGCTCTCAAATGACAAATGTCAGTTTCTCTCGGAGCAGCCAACCAGTTAGTGGTTGTAGGGGGCGGCTATTTATAGCCTAGGGAGCAGCCCGACATGATAAGACATAAATGCCCTTCAATGATATGACCGTTAGGTGGGAAGATATTTTGGGACAGCTGGCGCGTAGCACAACAACGGTCGGAATTTTGAGTGTCTAATTCCTCAGGGCTATCATGTTCCTCACAGTGTAGGCAATCCGTACTGGCGAATTCCTAACTCCTCAGCCAGAACAAATTCCTCAGAGACCAGAAGAACTTCGTCTCTGTCACTGAAGAATATGACTGAACTGTATGAGATTTCCAATGGCTTCACTCGAAGGGATTGGTAGGTGTAGGATTTTGAGTTGAGCATCACTTGGAAATTTTTCCTTAGTATTTCCTCGACCCCCTTTAACAATACGGTGTTTCCTATGATTCAAGAAAGAGAAAATGAAACTACGAAAACAAAAGTCTTCACGCTTCATGTTCCTCAAATGAATACCAAGTCTTCAAGGTTACACCAATTTCTTCACTTTCAAAGTCTTCAGAATACCAAAGTCTTCAGTCGAAGAACTTCATTTTTAGGGGTCGACTATCTCTGTAATTATCAAACTCCTCATAGACTTATAGACCTGTGTACACTCATAAACGCATTAGTCCCTTAACCTATAAGTCTTCAATACACCAAAATCACTAAGGGGCACTAGATGCACTTACAGGTATGTGAACTAATTAATCCAGAAACCGCGAACTGGGATAGGGAGCTGGTCAGGAATATCTTTGCTGACGCAGATGCCAAGGTCATCCTTGCGACACCAATCCGAGAAGAGTTTGAAGATTTCTATGCATGGTTCCCTGATAGTAAAGGCCAATTCTCAGTAAAATCTGCATACAAACTATACGTCAAAGCAAGAGATGCTAGCTCGGCCTCGTCGTCAATCTCAGGTCAGCAACTCTATTTCCCATGGAAGAAAATTTGGGACATCCCCTACCAACCAAAGATCCAACAGCTCATGTGGAGATTAGCACACAACAATCTACCTTTGCAGCTAGCTCTGAAAAGGAGAGGGGTTGAATGTGAAACACTCTGTGTATGTTGTAGAAGGTTAGATGAAGATGCGGCTCACTTGTTCCTGAGATGCAAATAGGTTAAAAAGCTGTGGCGTTGTCTCGAGCTGGATGAGATTCGTGAAAAGTTGTGTGCTTGCACTGATGCAAAGGAAGTAATACAGGCTGTGCTGGATCTACCTGGAGATCAACGGGTGCTTGTTACATGTATGCTGTGGAGGTGGTGGGACTGCCGCAATAAAATTAACGCTGGGGAGTCTTCAGACACAGTGGAGAGGACTGCAGTGTCCACCAGGTTCTGGGCTGCTGAATCACTACAACTATGCATAAATCCCAAATCCCAGTCACAACCCAAGGAACACCGTTTCTGGCAGAAACCGCTCGGCGACTTGATGAAAATCAATGTGGACGGGGCGTTCAATGTCTCTACTGGGTGTGGCGGTTGGGAATTCGTGGCCAGGGACAACAGTGGCGACATAAGGGGATCAGGGGCTGGCAAGCTTCAGCATGTGGCCAGTGCTTTCCAGGCCGAGGCGACTGCTGCTTGGGAAGCAATTCACGCAGCATCCTCCTAGGGAATGACGGCTATCCAAGTGGAGTCTGATTGCCAATCTTTTGTGAAAGCTATGCAGAGTACGGAGTACGACCTAGCTCCTGAAGGTGTTCTTCACGAAGATATCCGGTCTTTTGCTCGGTTGAACTTTAATTCTGTTGAATCTATGTATGCCCCCAGGGGCTGTAATAAACTAGCACATGCACTAGCAGCCGCAGGCTCTAAGCGAATAGACGCTAGGTAGCTGTGGACCGATGGTGTCCCTGACGATGTATTGGTGTATCTGGCCAGCTCTCCTGCTGTGCCTGTGTGATTTATGGAATCGCAGGGTTCCATCTCAAAAAAAATTCATGTCTGTATAGTTCCAAGCAGGCAACTCAAGGCTTTTCGACAGCAACCATACAAACAACATAAAGGCACACTGTAGGCCATGCAAGTGGGCATGAGGACATGAACCAAACTAGCTATGCCTCGCCTCGCGCAAGGCCGAATAGCCACTCGCCTCAATGAACCGCTGTATTGGGTTGACAATTTGCGTCACTTCATTTGTTTCTTTGGTTGGTTTATTTTTGTTTATATTTTAAGAAAATAGATGCACTTCAAAGTTAGTCTATTATTTTTTTAAATGTTCATTGCGCATTTAAGAAAAATGTTAACACACGATAATTTTTTTGTTCCCACAACCTTTTTGAAAATGGTAGTGTTAGTCAAATATAATGTTTGTAACATTTAAAAAATTTCACGTGTTTCAAAAAACATTTTGTTACATTTAGAAGAATATTTATGCAATTTAAAATTTTGCTACATTGGGGACATCATCTTCAAGCTCAATCACCGGATTGATAATCTTCGGCTCAAATTTTATGACTTGCAAAACAAAAAATTTGAGTATGAAGCCAGGTTTAAAGGTATGAGTTTAGCTGCAAATTTCAGGACTCCGGAGACACGTTCATCCTTTTATGATGGAGAGCCTATGCCTTCGAAGGAGGACAAGCCTACCACTTCATCACCACCATCACCGAAGAAAGAAACTTGAGTACACGGGTATGGGCACCACCATTGGCTTGTTCCAAGCTTGGGGGAGGTGCCCCGGTATTGTATCACCATCACTTTTATTACCGTTATCTATCTTAGTTCAATCCTTAGTTATTTCGTGATTTCAAAGAATATATAAAGGTTTAGGGTGATCAAGTTTATAGTGCGTGTTTCATGATCTATCTATCTATGTAATCGAGTGTGAGAGCTATACAATAAAGAGTAGTTTTGAGTTGAGTTGTTTTACTTTGTTTCAATCTAAGAAATAAAAAGATCATATGCTAATCCCATGGGGAGTGATGACTTCACATAAAAGAAGTATAATTGATGAAATTTGTTGGAAGTTAACAAGCATAGCATTGGTCATTGTTGCAATTCATGAAAAGTAACAAAGAAAGAGAGGTCTCACATATAAGTATATTATCTTGGACATCTTTTATGATTGTGAGCCCCCATTAAATATTCTGTGTCAAATAGTTGAGGTTCGACAAGGAAGACAACATAATGAGTTATGTTTTCTTATATTCACACACAAATTATATTGTCACATATCCTCTAACATGTGGTGCTTGGTTAGGATCTTTTGCTAGCCAAAACTCGCACTAAGTAAAAATACTACTTGCGCATCCAAAATCCTTAAACCCAGTCTCTTGCCGTAAGAGTCCATCATATCTATCTATGAATTTAATAAGATCCTTCAAGTAAGTTGTCATCGGTGCAAAAGCAATAAAATTTTCTCCTAAACATGTATGATCTTTTATTGTAAGGGAAAATAAGTTTTGTACAAACTTGCAATGGTGAAGAAATAAAAGTGACGGACTGCAAAATAAAGTTCGCTATCACAAGGGGCAATATAAAGCGACGTTCCTTTGTATTAAGAGCTTGCACATCCAGAAATAAAAAGCGCACGATAACCTCTGCTTCTCTCCGCGAGGGGCCTATCTGTTACTTTTCTGTATTTTCTTTTATGCAAGAGTCAATAATGTTCATCCCTATATCGCTCTATTTATTCTCTAGTTGGCAAGCATCATATGGTGGGGAAAGATCCAGGCATGATATCCAGTTGGATGTAGGTAATCATGGTTTATTATTGTTGACATTACCTTGAGGTAAATAAGTTGGGAGGCGGAACTATAAGCCCCCATCTTCCTATGTGTCTGACTGAAACTTTTGCTCCATAAATATACCGTGAGTGTCAGCAATTATAGAAGACTAAATGATAGTTGAGTATGTGAACTTGATAAACAAAGCTCTTACATAGACTCTTTCTGAAAATATGATGGATTGTGATTGTTTCAATGACTGAGATCATAGTTTGTTAGTTCCCAATGAAGTTTATGGTTCATACTTTAGCTTGTGAATGAATTGTTACTTTAGCATGAGAAGATTTATGATGATATATTGCTTCTATAATAATGATCATGATGCTTTCATGTTCGTATTTTGTTTTATCGACACCTCTCTCTCTAAACATGTGGTCATGATTATCGATTTCGGTTTTCGCTTGAGGACAAGCGAGGTCTAAGCTTGGAGGAGTTGATATGTCCATTATGAATCATGTTTTCCTACTGTTATTTATTGTGTTTTGGATTGTTATTTCACTTTATGGTACTATTCTTATGCCTTTTCTCTATTATTTTGCAAGTTACACATGAAGAAGGGGATTGCCGGTAGCTGGAATTCTGGACCGGAAAAAGCTATAGCAGAGATAGTTATTTTGCACAACTCCAAATGACCTAAGAATTTACGGAAAATTGTTTTAGAATATATATAAAAATATTTACGAAAGAAATACCAGAAGGAGGGCCACCAGAGAGCAAAAAGCTCAGGTGGCAGGCCCTATGAGCTTGTGGGCCCCCTAGCAGGCGTACGGTGATCGTTCTGCTATATGAAGCCATTTGCCCTAGAAAAAAATAAGAAGAAGACTTTCGGGACGAAGCGCGGCTGTCTCGAGGCGGAACCTGGGCAGGAGCACGTTTGCTCTTCGGCGGTGCGATTCCGCAGGGGAAACTTCCCTCCGGGAGGGGGAAAACGAAGCCATTGACATCACCAATGATCCTCTCATCGTGGGAGGACTAATCTTCATCAACATCTTCACCAGCACCATCTCATATCAAACCCTAGTTCATCTCTTGTATTCAATCTTTTCGCAAAACCTCAGACTAGTACATGTAGGTTGCTAGTAGTGTTGATTACATCTTGTAGTTGATGCTAGTTGGTTTATTTGGTGGGAGATTATATGTTCAGATCCTCAAGCATATTCAATACACCTCTGATCTTGAACATGGATATGATTTGTGAGTACTTACTTTTGTTCTTAAGGACATGGGAGAAGTCTGGTTATAAGTAATCATGTGATGTTTGTATTTGTTCGATATTTTGATGATATGCATGTTGTTTTTTCCTTTAGTGGTGTCCTGTGAATGTCAACTACATGAAACTTCACCATACTTGCGCCTAAGGAAAGGCATTATGGACTAATAAGTAGATGATGGGTTGCTAGAGTGACAGAAGCTTATGTTGGGAAACGTAGCAATAATTCAAAATTTTCCTACGTGTCACCAAGATCAATCTAGGAGATGCTAGCAACGAGAGAGAGGGACTGCATCTTCATACCCTTGAAGATCGCTAAGCGGAAGCGTTACAAGAACGCGGTTGATGGAGTCGTACTCGCAACGATTCAAATCGCGGAAGATCCGATCTAGCGCCGAACAGACGGCGCCTCCGCGTTCAACACACGTACAGCCCGGGGACGTCTCCTCCTTCTTGATCCAGCAAGGGGAGAGGAGAAGTTGAGGGATAACTCCAGCAGCACGACGGCGTGGTGGCAATGGAGCTCGTGGTTCTCCGGCAGAGCTTCGCTAAGCACTACGGAGGAGGAGGAGGAGGTGTATGAGGAGGGAGGGCTGCGCCAGGGAAGAGGTGCGGCTGCCCTCCCACCCCTCCACTATATATAGGGGCAAGGAGAGAGGGGGAGGCGCCCTAGGGTTTCCCCTAGGGGGCGGCGGCCAAGCAGATTGGATCTCTCCCTAGGGAAAATCCTAGGGAGACTTGCCCCCCAAGCCAAGCAGGTGGAGGCTTGCCTCCCAAGCCAGGTGGAGGCGCCCCACCTCCCCAAGTAACGTGGGAAAGGGTGTGGGGGGCGCACCACCCCTTAGTGGGCTGGTTTGCCCCTTCCCCTTTGGCCCATGAGGCCCTCCAACACTTGTCGGGGCTCCCGAAACACCTTTCGGTCATGCTGGCCATAGCCTGGTACCCCCGGAACACTTCCGGACTCCAATACCCTTCGTCCAATATATCGATCTTCACCGCCGGACCATTCCGGAACTCCTCGTGATGTCCGGGATCTCATCCGGGACTCCGAACAACCTTCGGTAACCACATACTATTTCCCGTAACAACTCTAGTGTCACCGAACCTTAAGTGTGTAGACCCTACGGGTTCGGGAACCATGCAGACATGACCGAGACACCTCTCCGGCCAATAACCAATAGCGGGATCTGGATACCCATATTGGCTCCCACATGTTCCACGATGATCTCATCGGATGAACCACGATGTCGGGGATTCAATCAATCCCGTATACAATTCCCTTTGTCTATCGGTATGTTACTTGCCCGAGATTCGATCATCGGTATCCCAATACCTCATTCAATCTCATTACCGGCAAGTCTCTTTACTCGTTCCATAACGCATGATCCCATGGCTAACTCCTTAGTCACATTGAGCTCATTATGATGATGCATTACCGAGTGGGCCCAGATATACCTCTCCGTCATACGGAGTGACAAATCCCAGTCTCGATTCGTGCCAACCCAACAGACACTTTCGGAGATACCTGTAGTGCACCTTTATAGCCACCCAGTTACGTTGTGACGTTTGGTACACCCAAACCATTCCTACGGTATCCGGGAGTTGCACAATCTCATGGTCTAAGGAAACGATACTTGACATTAGAAAAGCTCTTAGCAAACGAACTACACGATCTTGTGCTATGCTTAGGATTGGGTCTTGTCCATCACATCATTCTCCTAATGATGTGATCCCGTTATCAATGACATCCAATGTCCATGGTCAGGAAACCATAACCATCTATTGATCAACGAGCTAGTCAACTAGAGGCTTACTAGGGACATGTTGTGGTCTATGTATTACGGTTTCCAGTTAATACAATTATAGCATGAACAATAGACAATTATCATGAACAAGGAAATACAATAATAACCATTTTATTATTGCCTCTAGGGCATATTTCCAACAGTCTCCCACTTGCACTAGAGTCAATAATCTAGTTCACATTACTATGTGATTGTAATGAATCCAACACCCATGGGGTTTGTTCATATCTCGCTTGTGAGAGAGGTTACTAGTCAACGGGTCTGAACCTTTCAGATCCGTGTGTGCTTTACAAATCTCTATGTCATCTTGTAGATGCAGCTACCACGCGCTACTTGGAGCTATTCCAAATAACTGCTCTACTATACGAATCCGGTTTACTACTCAGAGTCATTCGGATAGTGTCAAAGTTTGCATCGACGCAACCCTTTACGACGAACTCTTTCACCACCTCCATTATCGAGAAAATTCCTTAGTCCACTAGTTACTAAGGATAAGTTCGACCGCTATCATGTGATCCATTCCTGGATCACTCTTGTACCCCTTGACTGACTCATGGCAAGGTACACTTCAGGTGCGGCACACAGCATAGCATACTGTAGAGCCTACGTCTAAAGCATAGGGGACGACCTTCGTCCTTTCTCTCTCTTCTGTCGTGGTCAGGTCTTGAGTCTTACTCAATACTCACACCTTGTAACACAGCCAAGAACTCCTTCTTTGCTGATCTATTTTAAACTCCTTCAAAATCCTGTCACGGTATGCATTCATTTGAAAGTACTATTAAGCGTTTTCGATCTATCCTTATAGATCTTGATGCTCAATGTTCAAGTAGCTTAATCCAGGTTTTGCATTGAAAAACACTTTTTCAAATAACCCTGTATGTTTTCCAGAAATTCTACATCATTTCTCATCAACAATATGTCAACAACATATACTCATCAGAAATTCTATAGTGCTCCCACTCACTTCTTTGGAAATACAAGTTTCTCATAAACTTTGTATAAACCCAAAATCTTTGATCATCTCATCAAAGCGTACATTCCAACTCCGAGATGCTTACTCCAATCCTTAGAAGGATTGCTGGAGCTTTGCATACTTGTTAGCATCTTTCAGGATTGACAAAACCTTCTGGTTGTATCACATACAACCTTTCCTCAAGAAAATCGTCAAGGAAACAATGTTTTGACATCCTATCTACAAGATTTCATAAATAATGCAGTAACTGCTAATATAATTCCAACAGACTCTTAGCATCGCTACGAGTGAGAAAGTCTCATCGCAGTCAACTCCTTGAACTTGCCGGAAAACATCTTAACGACAAGTCGAGCTTTCTTAATGGTGACACTTACCATCATTGTCTGTCTTCCTTTTAAAATCCATCTGCACCCAACAGCCTTACGACTATCAAGTAGTTCTTCCAAAGTCTACACTTTGTTTTATACATGGATCCTCTCTCGGATTTTATGGCCTCGAGCCATTCGTCGGAATCCGGGCCCATCATCGCTTCTCCATAGCTCGTAGGTTCATTGTTGTCTAGCAACATGACTTCCAAGATAGGATTATGTACCACTCTGAAGTAGTACGCATCCTTGTCGACCTACGAGGTTTGGTAGTGACTTGATCTGAAGTTTCATGATCACTATCATAAGCTTCCACTTCAATTGGTGTAGGTGCCACAGGAACAACTTCCTGTGCCCTGCTACACACTAGTTGAAGTCATGGTTCAATAACCTCATCAAGTCTCCACCATCCTCCCACTCAATTCTTTCGAGAGAAACTTTTCCTCGAGAAAGGACCCGTTTCTAGAAACAATCGCTTTTGCTTCCAGATCTGAAATAGGAGGTATACCCAACTATTTTGGGTATTCTATGAAGATGCATTTATCCGCTTTGGGTTCGAGCTTATCAGCCTGAAACTTTTTCACATAAGCGTCGCGGCCCCAAACTTTTAAGAAACGACAGCTTAGGTTTCTCTAAACCATAGTTCATATGGTGTCGTCTCAACGGAATTGCGTGGTGCCCTATTTAAAGTGAATGCGGTTGTCTCTAATGCCTAACCCATAAACGATAGTGTAATTCGATAAGAGACATCATGGTATGCACCATATCCAATAGGGTGTAGTTATGATGTTCGGACACACCATCACACTATGGTGTTCCAGGCGGTATTAGTCGTGAAACAATTTCCACAATTTCTTAATTGTGTGCCAAACTCGTGACTCAGATATTCATCTCTATGATCATATCACAGACATTTTATCCTCTTGTCACGACGATCTTCAACTTCACACTGAAATTACTTGAACCTTTCAATAATTCAGACTTGTGTTTCATCAAGTAAATATACTCAGCATCTACTCAAATCATCTGTGAAGCAAGAACATAACGATATCCACTGCATGCCTCAGCACTCATTGGACTGCACACATCAAAATGTATTACTTCCAACAAGTTGCTTTCTTGTTCCATCTTACTGAAAACGAGGCCTTTCAGTCATCTTGCCCATGTGGTATGATTTGCATGTCTCAAGTGAGTCCAAACGATCCATCTGTATAGACTTTCTTCATGCATATATACTAATAGACATGGTTCGCATGTCTCAATCTTTTCAAAAACGAGTGAGTCCAAAGATCCATCAACATGGAGTTTCTTCATGCGTTTTATACCAAAATGACTCAAGTGGCAGTGCCACAAGTATGTGGTACTATCATTACTATCTTATATCTTTTGGCATGAACATGTGTATCACTACGATTGAGATTCAATAAACCATTCATTTTAGGTGCAAGACCATTGAAGGTATTATTCAAATAGACAGAGTAACCATTATTCTCCTTAAATGAATAACCGTATTGCGATAAACATAATCCAATCATCTCTATGCTCAACGCAAACACCAAATAACAATTATTTAGGTTTAACACCAATCTCGATGGTAGAGGGAGCATGCGATGCTTGATCACATCAACCTTGGAAACACATCCAACACATATCGTCATCTCACCTTTAGCTAGTCTCTGTTTATTCCGTAGCCTTTTATTTCGAGTTACCAATACTTAGCAACTGAACCGGTATCCAATACCCTGGTGCTACTAGGAGTACTAGTAAAGTACACATTAATATACTTCTGTCGACCTTGCCTGCCTTCTCATCTACGAAGTATCTAGGGTAGTTCTACTTCAGTGACCGTTCCCCTCATTACAGAAGCACTTAGTCTCGGGTTTGGGTTCAACCTTGGGTTTCTTCGCTGGAGTAGCAACTGATTTGTCGTTTCATGAAGTATCCCTTCTTGCCCTTGCCCTTCTTGAAACTAGTGGTTTTACTAACCATCAACAATTGATGCTCCTACTTCATTTCTACTTTCGCGGTGTCAAACATCGCGGGTTGCTCAAGGATCATCGTGTCTATCCCTGATATGTTATAGTTCATCACGAAGCTCTAATAGCTTGGTGGCAGTGACTATGGAGAACCATCACTATCTCATCTGGAAGACAACTCCCACTCGATTCAAGCGATTGTAGTACTCAGACAATCCGAGCACATGCTCAATGATTGAGCTTTTCTCCCTTAGTTTGCAGGCTTAAGAAACTTGTCAGAGGTCACATACCTCTTGACGTGGGCACTAGTCTGAAATCCCAATTTCAGTCTTTGGAACATTTCATATGTTCTGCGACGTTTCAAAAACGTCTTTGGTGCCACAATTTTAAACCGTTAGCATCACACACTGAACTATCACGTAGTCATCAAAACGTGTATGTCAGATGTTTCGCAACATCTACAGACGACGCTCGAGGTTCAGCACACCAAGCGGTGCATTAAGGACAGAAGCCTTCTGTGCAGCAATGAGGACAATCCTCAGTTTACGGACCCAGTCCGCATAATTGCTACTATCAACTTTCAACTAAATTTTCTCTAGGAACATATCTTTAGTAGAACTAAAGCATAAGCTACGACATAATTTGCAAAGACCTTTTGACTATGTTCATGATAATTAAGTTCATCTAATCAAATTATTTAATGAAATCCCACTCAGATAGACATCCCTCTAGTCATCTAAGTGATACATGATCCGAGTCAACTAGGTCGTGTCCGATCATCACGTGAGACGGACTAGTCATCATCGGTGAACATCTCCATGTTGATCGTATCTACTATACGACTCATGTTTGACCTTTCGGTCTCTTGTGTTCCGAGGCCATGTCTGTACATGCTAGGCTCGTCAAGTCAACCTAAGTGTTTCGCATGTGTAAATCTGGCTTACACCCGTTGTATGCGAATGTTAGAATCTATCACACCCGATCATCACGTGGTGCTTCGAAACAACGAACCTTCGCAACGGTGCACAGTTAGGGGGAACACATCTCTTGAAATTTTAGTGAGGGATCATCTTATTTATGCTACCGTCGTTCTAAGCAAATAAGATGTAAACATGACAAACATCACATGCAAATCATAAAGTGACATGATATGGCCAATATCATCTTGCGCCTTTTGATCTCCATCTTCGAGGCACGGCATGATCACCTTCGTCACCGGCATGACACCATGATCTCCATCATCATGATCTCCATCATCGTGTCTTCATGAAGTTGTCTCGCCAACTATTACTTCTACTACTATGGCTAACAGTTAGCAATAAAGTAAAGTAATTACATGGCGTTTTTCATTAACACGCAGGTCATACAATAAATTAAGACAACTCCTATGGCTCCCGCCGGTTGTCATACTCATCGACATGCAAGTCGTGATTCCTATTACAAGAACATGATCAATCTCATACATCACATATATATAATTCATCACATCCTTTTGGCCATATCACATCACATAGCATACCCTGCAAAAACAAGTTAGACGTCCTCTAATTGTTGTTGCATGTTTTACGTGGCTGCTATGGGTTTCTAGCAAGAACGTTTCTTACCTACGCAAAAGCCACAACAGTGATATGCCAATTGCTATTTACCCTTCGTAAGGACCCTCTTCATCGAATCCGATCTGACTAAAGTGGGAGAGACAGACACCCGCTAGCCACCTTATGCATCAAGTGCATGTCAGTCGGTGGAACCTGTCTCACGTAAGAGTACGTGTAAGGTCGGTCCGGGCCGCTTCATCCCACAATGCCGCCGAATCAAGATAAGACTAGTAACGGTAAGCAAATTGAACAAATCATCGCCCACAACTACTTTGTGTTCTACTCGTGCATAGAATCTACGCATAGACCAGGCTCATGATACCACTGTTGGGAAACGTAGCAATAATTCAAAATTTTCCTACGTGTCACCAAGATCAATCTAGGAGATGCTAGCAATGAGAGAGAGGGAGTGCATCTTCATACCCTTGAAGATCGCTAAGCGGAAGCGTTACAAGAACGCGGTTGATGGAGTCGTACTCGCAGCGATTCAAATCGCGGAAGATCCGATCTAGCGCCGAACGGACGGCGCCTCCGCGTTCAACACACGTACAGCCCGGGGACGTCTCCTCCTTCTTGATCCAGCAAGGGGAGAGGAGAAGTTGAGGGAGAACTCCAGCAGCACGACGGCGTGGTGGCAATGGAGCTCGTGGTTCTCCGGCAGAGCTTCGCTAAGCACTACGGAGGAGGAGGAGGAGGTGTATGAGGAGGGAGGGCTGCGCCAGGGAAGAGGTGCGGCTGCCCTCCCACCCCTCCACTATATATAGGGGCAAGGGGAGAGGGGGAGGCGCCCTAGGGTTTCCCCTAGGGGGCGGCGGCCAAGCAGATTGGATCTCTCCCTAGGGAAAATCCTAGGGAGACTTGCCCCCCAAGCCAAGCAGGTGGAGGCTTGCCTCCCAAGCCAGGTGGAGGCGCCCCACCTCCCCAAGTAACGTGGGAAAGGGTGGGGGGCGCACCACCCCTTAGTGGGCTGGTTTGCCCCTTCCCCTTTGGCCCATGAGGCCCTCCAACACTTGCCGGGGCTCCCGAAACACCTTTCGGTCATGCTGGCCATAGCCTGGTACCCCCGGAACACTTCCGGACTCCAATACCCTTCGTCCAATATATCGATCTTCACCGCCGGACCATTCCGGAACTCCTCGTGATGTCCGGGATCTCATCCGGGACTCCGAACAACCTTCGGTAACCACATACTATTTCCCATAACAACTCTAGTGTCACCGAACCTTAAGTGTGTAGACCCTACGGGTTCGGGAACCATGCAGACATGACCGAGACACCTCTCCGGCCAATAACCAATAGCGGGATCTGGATACCCATATTGGCTCCCACATGTTCCACGATGATCTCATCGGATGAACCACGATGTCGGGGATTCAATCAATCCCGTATACAATTCCCTTTGTCTATCGGTATGTTACTTGCCCGAGATTCGATCGTCGGTATCCCAATACCTCGTTCAATCTCGTTACCGGCAAGTCTCTTTACTCGTTCCGTAATGCATGATCACGTGGCTAACTCCTTAGTCACATTGAGCTCATTATGATGATGCATTACCGAGTGGGCCCAGAGATACCTCTCCGTCATACGGAGTGACAAATCCCAGTCTCGATTCGTGCCAACCCAACATACACTTTCGGAGATACCTGTAGTGCACCTTTATAGCCACCCAGTTACGTTGTGACGTTTGGTACACCCAAACCATTCCTACGGTATCCGGGAGTTGCACAATCTCATGGTCTAAGGAAACGATACTTGACATTAGAAAAGCTCTTAGCAAACGAACTACACGATCTTGTGCTATGCTTAGGATTGGGTCTTGTCCATCACATCATTCTCCTAATGATGTGATCCCGTTATCAATGACATCCAATGTCCATGGTCAGGAAACCATAACCATCTATTGATCAACGAGCTAGTCAACTAGAGGCTTACTAGGGACATGTTGTGGTCTATGTATTCACACATGTATTACGGTTTCCAGTTAATACAATTATAGCATGAACAATAGACAATTATCATGAACAAGGAAATACAATAATAACCATTTTATTATTGCCTCTAGGGCATATTTCCAACAGCTTAACCCTAGTTTATGCGTTATTCTGTAAGCGGTTGATTTGGATCCATATGTTCCATGCTATGGTTAGATTTATCTTAATTATTCTTTCGTAGTTGCGGATGCTTGCGAGAGGGGGTAATCATAACGGGGTTTCTTGTTCAAGTAAGAACAACACCCTAGCACCGATCCACCCACATATCAAATTATCAAAGTAGGAAACGTGAATCAACTAAACATGATGAAGTGACTAGAAGATAATTCCCATGTGTCCTCGAGAACACTTTACTTTATATAAGAGGACTTTCTGGCTTGTCCTTTGCTATAAAAAGGATTGATCCACCTTGTTGCACCTTTGTTATTATTGGTACTTGTTACTTGTTCTGAATTATCTTGCTACAAAACTATCTATCACCGATACTTTCAGTACTTGCAGAAAATATCTTGTTGAAAACCGCTTATTATCATTTCCTTCTGCTCCTCATTGGGTTTGACAGTCTTACTTATCGAAAGAACTACGATTGATCCCTTATACTTGTGGGTCATCACCCACCGCCACCTTCATGGGAGCTGGCGCGGGCTTCGCCGGTCCTGATGGCAACGAGGTGGTGGGGAGAGGAGGTGGAGGAGGCGGCGGTGGGATCTAGGGTTCCCTCGTCGTAGCCAGGGTGGGCGATGCGGGGGGGGGGGGGGGGGGGGGGGGTGAGGGGACTGGATTCTTTTTGTTCCTATGCTTGTAAGTGATCTAACGGAAATGCCTAATGGAGCTCGGGCTCCATGTAGCCCTTTATTTGAAAACTTCAAAATCTAAATTTTTAAGTTTCATTTCTTTCTTGAAAAAAATACACATATACATATGGATATATACTACTTGTTTGTGAAGTTTCATGATGAAATACTTTTTTATGCGAGCTACACAAAAATGACAAGATCACGCCTGGCCTCATAATTTTCACAAAAAGATGTTGAAAAAAAAATCTCACATATTTTTTATACCATGTAAACATCTGCAAACCTTTCTGAGATATTCCTATATATTTTTGTTGTCCTGTGAAGTAGAGGAAGATAGTTAGTACGGCTACATTAGCCATTCATCACTTGACTTCTCGCATGATACGAACAAGCAGATACTTCTTCCACCAAGAACTCAGTTCGAAAAAAAAATATCACACGTATCAGTCCAAATTAATATGAACATGATGGTCAGAGTATGTTTTCCTCAACAACAAAAAAATGATGGTCAGAGTATGAAGATCTGGGTCAACCATTCCTAAACTAGCATTGCCACCGACCCAAACCGAGTAGTACTAGTACCACTACCATGTTACTCCCACCTAGTACATGCGTGTGGGCCTGGTGCATTACTGTATTAATATTTCGGCTGGGGTGCTATTTTTAGCAGTATTTTCGGTACTTTTAGGTATCTGGTCTCTCACTTCTCCTTGCATCTATGCTGTAGCTTTGGGGTAAATAATTTGGCCACATGTCGCATGCACTTGACCACCAAAGCATCAAAAAAAAAAAAGTACCCATCACGCGTTCGTGGCTATATATTTAGGCGTCGTACTACGCCTCAGCTCTCACAGACAGTTCGCAGCCCTGTGCATGCATGCACATCTCCCAAGTCCTAACACGTCCACACACACCACACACACACACAGCACTACGACGATCGAACATGGCCGGAGCTCATCATAAGGTCGGCGAGCTGTTGCACCACACGCCGCGGAGCTCGACGGCCGCGGTCGACAAGGCAATGTCCTCGCCCTCCAGTTCATACGCGCGGCACCACATCATCAAGGAGCGCGTGGCGCGGTGGCGGCGCGCGCTCGCCGGGCGGTTCTGGCCGCGTGTCGGCTCGCTGCTCGTCCACGTCGCCTACTTCCTCGGCGTCTCCTGGCTCGGGTACCTCCTCCTCGCGCAGCTCAGGTTCCGCGCCGGCGGCGACGGGACGAAGCGGCCCCGCGGCATCGACCTGTTCTTCACCGCCGTCTCGGCCGCGACGGTGTCCAGCATGTCCACCGTCGAGATGGAGGTGTTCTCCAACGGGCAGCTCCTCGTCCTGACCGTGCTCATGCTCGTCGGCGGTGAGGTGTTTTTATCCCTCATAGGCCTCGCGTCCAAGTGGTCCAAGCTGAGGAAGCAGGCTGCACACAAATCCCGGCGCGTGGAGATCCACCACGTCGCCGAGCTTGAGATGCCGCCAGCCGCCGCCGCTGACATCGATAACCCAACGTCTACCGCCGATGATGAGACGAGCAAGTCGCTGGAGCACGTACATGACACGAGGCTGCGGCGCGACGCGGTGCGGTCGCTGTTCTTCGTCGTCCTCGCCATCCTCCTGGCGGTGCACGTCCTCGGTGCCGGCGCCATCGTGGCGTACATCGTGCACGCGTCGCCGGCGGCGAGGCGGACGCTGCGGGACAAGGCTCTGAACGTGTGGACCTTCGCCGTGTTCACGACGGTGTCCACGTTCTCGAGCTGCGGGTACATGCCGACGAACGAGAACATGATCGTCTTCAAGCAGGACACCGGGCTGCAGCTGCTGCTCGTGCCGCAGGCGCTGGTCGGGAACACGCTGTTCCCGCCGCTGCTAGCCGCGTGCGTGCGCACCGCCGCCGCCGCGACCAGGCGCGTGGAGCTCAGGGAGACGGTGAAACAGGGCGGGGAGCTGACAGGGTACTACCACCTGCTCCCGGCGCGGCGGTGCGCGATGCTGGCGGCGACGGTGGTGGGCTTCCTCGCCGTGCAGGTGGCTATGCTGTGCGGCATGGAGTGGGGCGGCGCGCTGCGCGGGATGAGCCCGTGGGAGAAGGTGTCGAACGCGGTGTTCCTGGCGGTGAACTCCCGGCACACCGGCGAGTCGACCCTCGACCTCTCCACCCTCGCGCCGGCCATCCTCGTGCTCTTCGTGCTCATGATGTGAGTCCTCCTCGATCTGTCTTGTCTCTCTCTTTCTCCTCGCTGTCAGTCGATGCTTACGAGAATGCCATAACTGAGTTCCCTACGTTGAACCCCAGCTAGATTCCAGAAGGTAGAAGCTACTAGGATTTTATTTTCCTGTGCTTCTCAACTAAATGTTTGGCACTGATTATTCATGAACTTCCATAAATCTTTTTTTTTCAATCAAGAGCTTATATTACTCAAAACGGGGGGATTACATCGAACTGAATACAACCCGCTAGGAAAGTAGGCATATAATTAACAGTTTGTCTAATTCACATCTAGATGTTTTTTAAGGATGTCACATCTAAGCTTCCACAAATATATAATGCAGCAATAAGAAATAAAAAAAGACTAGAACAAAAAAATAGACCACAAACAGAGTGGACATCAGCTTAGATGTGACATAACTATGTCATATATAGATGTGTCATAGACAGACCCATTAATTAATCCACAAACATCTCCTTGTCTCCTCTATGGCCTGTTTTGCGCACCGCTTCATTGGCTTCCCTACTTACAAAAGTAAGCTCACAGCTAATAAAACCTCCCATTAACTCTTTGATCTCATGGCAAACGGCAGCAAAAGCTGATCTCTCTGAAAAATTAGAGTTGCACATTTTCACCATCTCCTTTGCATCACTCGCATTTGATCAACACCCAATCATCCTCATCTCATTGTGAACCTACAAACCAAAAATTAGCAAGCGCATTTCACTAGAATTGCACACCTTCAGAGAACAACTTCAGGCTTTGCAGAGAGATATTCTCTTCTTTTTTTTGTACATGGGATTAACAGGGATTTTCAACAATTTCAGGCCAAGGGTAAATGTTATTATAGACAGGCTAATTAAGCTTTGACTACCAACGCGAAAGAATAATACTGTACGTAAATAAGTGACATTTGGACATGACTGTAGTCAAACTGTTAACAATTTCTATACTGCAGTCAAACTTTTAACAAATTTCTTCACAAACAAAAGCATACTAGAATAGAAGTAGCCCCTATATAAAACGTTTTTGCAAGCTAACACTGAACTATGCGAGGACTGCATCGTGTGTACATAGTAATTGGCGTTCTTTCTTAATTCGCTTTAATTAATCTGTCGTCCAAATTGTATATACCCCGATCATTGCTGAAGATACTCCGTGCCAAGGACCAGTCCAACATGGGTGGCGAGGTGCACTTCAGGCGGTTGGCCATTGTGATTGTGGACCTCGTTTCTCAAGGAAATGCCGTTCAATAATTGAACGGAGAGGTCTTTTTCAAAACAATAGTTGAACGGAGCGGTAGAGGAATCTTCCCTCCCTGTGAAAAGATTCGAGCTCGTCAACCTCCTGGCAAAAAAGAAAAAGAAAAAAAGAAGAGCATTGCCATCCACGAGTCGACAGGCACGCACACGCGCTGGCTGACCGCATGCACCTTGGCCGGCCGGAAGAAAAACGAACCACCAGCATCGACACAAGTTGAGAATCGGAACTCTGATCGAAACGTATTCGGACGTACCGTCCAGGCCTCCATTCAGAGCGAGGCCCCATGCATCATGCACATGTCCGATTCAGTTCGCACCGTTGTAGTAGCTTCTCCACTACATTGTTCTCTGAATTCCATACATGCATGCATGGTGCAGTGGTCCATGAGAAATCGTGACCACGTACGTATTGGCAGCGAATCCGGACCCGTGCCATTCCCTGGGAATGTTTCCACTCGCCGGAATGTCCTTGCACGTCGACGTCTGGATACTGAAAGTCCGCTAGTAGGTGCCATTTTTGGGATATCTTCAGAAGAGCAAGTAGAACTGAAGCTCCCGCCCGCGAGTGCTTTCATACCGCATATCTACAATTGGACGCTCTTCTCATTATCCTCACGCACTACACAATCCCAGCGCGTTTTTCCACGAGTTTCAAATCGATAAAGCGCGTTCGTGCGGTCTTTGTAGCCACTAGCCAGGCTTGCCGTCTTGGTCGTCTCACTCACGTTCTGCTTCTTCTTGCTTGCAGGTATCTGCCTCCATACACGACATGGCTTCCATTTGGAGAGAGCTCCAGCGTGAAGGACCATCCCAGGGAGGAGACCCAGGGGGTGAGGCTGCTCAAGAGCACGCTTCTGTCACAACTCTCATACCTCGCCATCTTTGTCATCGCCATCTGCGTCACCGAGAGGGAAAAGCTCAAGGAGGACCCCCTCAACTTCAACTTGCTCAGCATCGTCGTCGAAGTCGTCAGGCAAGTCCCCTCTAACCCTAAGCAATTCAAAGCCTCAAAAAGGAAATAACATACAGTTAAAAAGTGTATACGATAAGAGCTGCAAGCCGCATCCTTCAGGAAGCTGACATTTTTCAGTGTAACGTTCTGCAGCGCTTATGGAAACGTGGGATTCTCCATGGGCTACAGCTGCAGTAGGCAGATCAGCCCGGACGGGATGTGCACTGACAGGTGGACCGGCTTTGCTGGGAGGTGGAGCGATTCCGGCAAACTCATCCTCATTCTTGTCATGCTCTTCGGGAGGATGAAAAAGTTCAGCATGAAAGCGGGCAAATCCTGGAAGCTTAGTTAGAAGAAGCAGCAGCTGATCATTTGCAGTTGCAGACACCAGTGGTCATGGAACGAGCTCCGAGTTAGGCACAAGATGGGGTTCCCCTCTTCTTTTCACCCCCTCTGTATCACTGCAATCTGCATGTCTGTATTCTTTTTAGATGCAGATTACCTTGCCACCTCACTAGTAAAAAACAGGGCTTTGGTCACAGCTCAATATACAGGGCTTTGGTCAGAGCGGCTAAAGGCATTAGTCCCAGTTCAAATGAGACCTTTAGTCCTAGTTCGTATCTCAAACCGGGACTAAAGATTAGACCTTTAGTCCCAGTTTGAGACACGAACCGGGACTAAAGGGTGCGATGCCCTTTAGTCCCGATTCGTGTCTCAAACTACATCTACTAGAAAATGATAAAACTTCAAAAAATAAAATCCTTCGAGATGTAGTTATATTACTACATCTACTAGTTAGGAAAATTAAAAAACTTAAATTTGGGCATGTTTTGCAAAAAAGTGTTATGAAAAAGTAAAACGGCTATAACTTTTGCATACGATGTCAGAAAAAAAGTATAATATATCAAAATGTTCAGCACGAAAATCCGCATCCGATTTTGACCGCCATAGGCCTGTTTGCAAATTTTTAGAATCCTCAAATTCTAAAAGGAAAAAAAGTTATGCTTAAATTTCAGTTTTTTTGAATTTTGGTTAAATCTGGTCAAACTATGGTCAAACTACTTATTCAAGAAGTATTAGTGTTACTAAATAATTATTCAAGAATATTAGTGTTACTAAATAATTATTTCAGCTTTTTTGAATTTTGGTCAAATCTGGTCAAACTATGGTCAAACTACTTATTCAACAAATATTAGTGTTACTAAATAATTATTCAAGAATATTAGTGTTACTAAATAATTATTTCATTTTTTTGAATTTTGGTCAAACTGTGGTCAAACTATGGTCAAACTACTTATTCAAGAAATATTAGTGTTACTAAATAATTTTTCAAGAATATTAGTGTTACTAAATAATTATTTCAGTTCTTTTGAATTTTGGTCAAATCTGGTCAAACTATGGTCAAACTACTTATTCAAGAAATATTAGTGTTACTAAATAATTATTGTTTTTTAGAATAATAGTTTCAAACTCAAACAGTGAAATGTGTGACTTCATGCTCAAGCTAAACTCCTGAGGGTTAATAGGATTGGCATCTTACTATTGTCAGGAAAACAACAAGTGCAGATTTGGAAACAAGGGGGAATAGAACCCGGAAGTTAAGCGTGCTTAGGCTGCAGTAGTGAGGGGATGGATGACCAGCCGGGAAGTTAGATGATTTGGAATGATGAGGGGTGATTAGAGATTAGAGGTTAAATTGAGCACTGATGAGGGGTGATTAGAGAATGTCTATGGTTTACCGTCTGCACCGACCATAGGGGTTGACAACCATGGGTCAACCGTCCTATTCGGAGTAGGCCTTCTAAAGGATGAGATAATAGCATCTACAGCCGGACTCAGCAAATCCGGCCCCTCAAAGCCCGCGGCGCGCGCCCGCAGACGCTGATCGGGCATCCCTCAAATAATGTAATCGACATCCGGACACCTCTATTATCATATCTCAAATCCATACAAACTCATGCAACTATGTCGATTCACCTACGTCGTCCGGCTACTCCATCACTACTAACTAAACATGCCATCAGACTACCAAAATTAGGCATGTTTGGCTATGGTGGAGTTCATCCACGGCTGCCCTTGCCCTTCCTGGCGCCCTTGCTGTCCTTCTCGCGGAATTACCGGTCGAACACGCAGTACGGGTCGAGCCGGATTTGCTCGTCGCCATCACTGTCCTCGTCGTCACTTTCCACCTTCTCCTCCTTCGGTGGCAGTACGACCATGGCACGGATCGCCCGGTTCTGCTCTCGGGCGAGGGCACGCGTGTTCCTCCGCTGTCGGTTCTTCATAATGCGGGCGCGGATGGCCTCCTCCTCTGCAGCTGCCCGCGCCGCCGTCGCCATTTCCGTCGCGATACGGGCCTCATCGGCCCTTATCCTCTCCTTCCCACGGCGGGCCGCCCGGTCCCGGTGGGACTCATAGTCTGCCTAACCGGTGATGGGAAAGGAGAGGAATTCCGGCTGCCATGACCACGAGGATCCAGCCTCGGAGGAACCTGAACGCTCGGTGAACCGAAGCTATGGAGTCGCGGTCGACAGATCCGTCCGTCGGCCAGGCGCTGTCCTCCCGGGAGCAGCGGGGTGCAATGTGAACTGCCATTGCCTCCTCCAACCCGCACGAGATGACACCCCAATCGACGGATCCAGACTGGTCAGAGTCCGATCCGCTGCATGCCATGGCGGAGAAGGCCGGAAACCATCGGAGGTGAGCTCGGATGGCAGAGGGGAGTGGAGTGAAGTGGCTAGGGTTTGCTCCGGCGAGCGGATGGGAACGAATATATGCGGGGTCGGGTGGGCCAGCGCGGTCCTGGTCCGACGTGACGGGCATGCCCGGGCGTCACTATATCTGTCACATATTTGGGCTGAATATGAGGGGTGTCGGTCAGCCCGGGCGTTTGAGGCCCGTTTGAGGCGTCCGTCTGGGTCGAAAAATCATGACCGGTCAGTGACCAACGGCTCGCCCAGGCTTTTGAGGAGGGTTTGGAGAGCCCGGCTATAGATGCTCTAAGCATATTTGTCAAGGCGATGGGAGAAAACGGACCAAAATATAATAACAAATCAAGATAAGGCGGTGAAGAAGGAATAGAGAACGCACTTCCAAACACCAGGCACAGGTTTTGCTGGTGACATTAAACATATAAACCCAGGCAACCCGCCATTCTGGAGGCCTTGCGCGCGCTGAGCTTCGTCGTCCGTTCAATTTTTTACTGTTCATCGATTTTGTCTTCTGGCGTTTGGTCAACCATTGGTCCTTCTGTACATCAGCAGCAGCTTCATAGGTCAGTGACGGGTGGGGCTCATTGGCTGTGGGGTCGAGAGAATTAGGTGGTTTTGCTTCGATTTTGCGTACGTGAGGGAATTTTACTGCAGTGGGGACGACGAGAACGTGGGGTGAAACCCTATCAGCCAATCCCTCGTGCTCCTCGAGCCCCGCATCCATCCTCCTCCCCCGCTATCCACTCCCCACCCTCCCCCCACACAGCCGCCGCCTCTTCCCTTCCCTCCTCATCTCGAGCCCTTCCCAGCCGACGGAGGAGCCCCCATCCCAATCCCGCGTCGGAGTTCAGAGGCAGGGGAGGTGTGGATCGATGATGGTGTAGCAAAGAAAAGGATGGGAGATCGAGGAGGGAGCGAGCCGTTGCAGAGGAGATGGGAGAAGGGGGTGCGCGGTGGTGAGGCATCGGCACCGGAGAAGCAGATCAGCGGTGCGCGGTGAAGCGGGATAGGTGACGCCGGCCGGCGCTTGCGGGTACGTCCTGCGGGATGAGACCGCAGCTCCAGTCTTCTCCCCGCGGTGGTCCACGGCGCTATCACTGTCGTCCTCAGCAGGAGGAGCGCGGGACGCAGAGGCGGCCGGCTCCGTCCTGCTCTTGTGCCATCGTACCTCTGCCTTTCTCGTCTGCCGCGCCTCAGGCTAGCAGGTGGACGGCGTGGAGAGCTCTCGTCACAAGACACAGGAGGATGGCTCTCGCCGACGCCGCGCACTGCTCCTCTCGCCTCTGTCGCGCTCTGCTCCGGCTCATCCTCGCCGCGCTCTGCTCTGGCTTGTCGTCACCGCGCTCTGCTCCGGCTTGCCACCGAAAAGGTTGTGCTTTCGGTCCAAGGAGACGATGGGTCGCCGGATCCGTCGGCCACCCCATGGACTTCGCCTGGAACGCGGGCTGGGAGGCGGCGCCGCCAGCCTGCAACCCCGACCCCGACCAACCCGGCGCCGCAGAAGGTGGAGGCGGAGTCCATGATGCTTGTCTCCGGGCCGCGCGTCGCCGTCTCCGGGCTGAGGCGAGCCGACTGCCGCGCAGGTCGTGCTCTCCACCATGTCAAGTTACCGTCCTTCGCTGGTCTTGCCGTGGATTAGGCTGTTGCGGTCCATGAGTTGACAAGTGGATTCATAAGGTCGGATTGATAAGAATCTGGATAGGAATCCTTGAGTTGGCTCGGATTGATAAGCACTAGGAATGGTGCAGCCCCCAAATCCTTGAGTTGGTTCAGAGTTAGCCTTGGCTGCTCCCCTGCTTGAAAATGGCCCTGATTTAGGTTTAGAGTTAACCTTTCTTAGGCTATTTCACACGCTATGACTGAAGTTTTTGTTCCCTGCTAAAAAGCCTTCATTTTTGTTCCCTCCGATCAGGTTCATTTTTGTGTACTGCTCCCTGCGAAGAAACCTTCATCTTATACTGCTCCCTGTTCTTATTACCCTTTCAGTGCCTACTCTCATGAAGATGAATGTGTCATGTTCGTCAATGCCGGTGGGTATATCTGAAATAACTGCAAAGGAAGCAGAAGACAATGTGCTCCCGAGAGAGATGGTAAGCAGTGCCATCAATCTTGACAATTAATTTGCTAGAATTATCGCAAGACTTGTCAAAACTGAAAATTTTGACTGCATCGGGTAAGATTGACTGAAGAAAGCAACTAAAACTTCAGAGAATATATTGTTGTTTATATAAACTGAATACTGGTGTACTGTCAATATTCAGTAGCAGAAATTAAACTTCTGAGTATATTGTACTGTCAATATTCAGAAGTAGAAATTCAGTGGTGTACCACTAAAACTGTGATGGTTCCTCTTTGCTGTGCAATGTTAACATCAGATTATCCAATGTTCCATATTTCAGCACAATATTCAATACTCTTATGTCCCGCACAATGCACCGCACAAGGTCCCTGCTCCCTTCCCTGCTGCAGGTAGCACCCTCCCTTTTGTTCAGTTTCAGTATGCAAGCGAACATGTGCAGTTCATGTGCACTGATTCTCAAAACTGAAGCATTTACATGGCCATGTTGGTTTCTTCAGTGAGGAGACGAGAGAGGAGATTGCTGGATCTGGAAATGGAGGTCAGTACCACCTACAGGACAAGAGCGCCGCTCCTCTCCGACTCTTCAAGTCTCTCATGCTCTGCTCTTTGCTCTGGCTGAATTAGAAGGTTAGGTGTGACAAAAAAACTGAAACTTTATCTCCTAATATCCCTCCATTTTTGCAAAATCAAATTTGTGTCAGCTATGTGACCAATGATCATACACTTGTTTCGAATAATCATACGCTTATCAATTTCCACGGACAGGTTAATGGTGTATACCTGCTTCTGAGCTGCCATGCAGAGACTCTGTTATCTCTTGAATTTATCCACTGCCAACTTTATCCTGCAGTCATGGATAAAGTTTGCATTAGTCTTTGCCAGCCAGGTTCCCAAAACTACAAGTTCCAGTCCTTTTATTCTGCCTTGGTCCTAATGTTAATTTTTCTGCCATATGTTAAATTTTTTGTCATATGTAGGCCAACAGATAACTTGTGTATGTTCATCTAGCTGCAAAAGAAACTTATGACTTGTGCCGTCAGTAAAAAAAATAGTAGATAGTTGAAAGGACCAGGCACAGCCATTTGCTTGCTGTGTTATACTCTCAATGAATCTTAATTATTTCTAATTTCAACAAATGACAAGACTAATCTGTCATTCACAATGTTTTTGCAGCTAGCATTAAAAGCTGATGTGTTTTATAACAGAGTGACAAATATGACTATTTGGGGTAACCATTCAACAACTCAGGTGAAGATATGATTACAAACATGGCTACTCTGTTGGTAGTGCTTTGGAGTACTGATTTGATGATTTCCACTTGAGTAGGTTCCTAATTTCTTGAATGCCAAAATTAATGGGAGGCCAGTAAAAGAAGTCATCAAAGATACAAAGTGGCTAGAAGAGGATTTTCCTATAACTGTTCAAAAGGTACACAATTCCTGATTGATTGGGACAACTAAGAGAATATTGTGTACTGATTGATTGATTGATTTCTTGAATATTTTGTATTGGCTTGAGGTCATGCAACTGCTCTCGTTGCTTACGCAGGTACATGGAGAAGGTGGTGGTGCCGCCGAGGCTGTTGCTCCCGGTGTTAGAGAGGGCGTCGCTGACCGATGCCGCCGGCTTGCCCGAGGTGGCCTGCACGTCTTCATGACCAGCCATCTCCCCAGGTGAATCCCTTCCCTTTAGGAAAATCTATCTAGCTAATTTGTTTGTTAGGATTGCAGAACGTGAATCTTCCTTAGTCATCACCAAATTGACATGCTCTGACTAACTGAAAAACAACAAAGTATTGAATGGTGCTACTCGAATGGAGTATGAAATGATTTAGTAATCACTTGTATGCAAAAAGAGGTGCACAATTTGGTGTTGTGAGAATTGAACTGGAACGGAATTTTCATGCCTATGTTTTTTTCCATGTCGACCTATCTCCAGTCGTATGCAGATCCACAGTGGATCAAGCGGAATTGGCACATTTGCTATACAGATTGCAAAGCGCCTTGGAATCAAGGTTTTTGTCACTGCAGGTTTATTGGTTCAGATAGATACAGTATATATGGTACAAAGTTGTTTTCCGGAAGCAACTCTGTTATGCCGCTCTAGAAAGCCAAAGAGAAACTAACCGCTTGCGACGTTTAAGGTGTGGATATATGCAGAAACTACAAAACCTTTGTAGCACGTATCGAAGAAGAAACTAATGGAAATGGTATTATCCTGCCATCCTCTTGTGACGCTTGATGCCCTGATGCAAAAGTAAAATAAAATTATTTGGCTTTACCAAGTTATACCCGTCAATTTCATATACATTCTAACTGTAATATGTGGAATATCTCTACAAGACCTTGATGTCATTCTGGACAACGTAGGCAGATCTTATCTCCAAGGCACTCTGGATAGCTTAGCAGTTGATGGTAGACTTTTCATCGTTGGTTTCATGTGAGGCGCTGTAATTGAAGTGAACCTGCAGGCGATGCTTGCCCGAAGACCGACTGTACAAGGTTGTATCGATCTATCTATATACAACCATGCCTCTTTCAGTTTTATGTGTTTTTTCCTGATAACACATCTTACTCTCTGAACACAATGCTCATAGGACTGTTGATGCTTTTCTGCTGTTAGAATTTCATGCTTTGTTTTTCGGCAACTGATTATGCAGTGCTATGATGTAGCTTTGTGTCTTCTAAATTATTTTTTACTCACAAATAATTTATTAGACAACGGAAGAGCTAAATGCGTACTTTTGTGTATACTTACCTCCATTCACCTGATTTCTATTTCAGCATCTCGCACAATGTATTCAGAGAGATGCTGCCACTGGTGATACATCTGTGCGAAGCCAGATCCAGAATGAGTCGACAGAGTTGGGAGTAGCGATACAACATCTGGGGGCTATGCTTTTTGAGCTTGGACGCTTAGAATGGGGCCATCTCCTGTATACATTTTTCTACTATGTCACTATCACACAAGTGATTCACAAGGTTTAAGTATTCTTATAGCTTTTTTATTTTGTAGGCTAATGTTTTTGTAAATGCTGGGCATGCTGCTTATACAAACCCCACTGGACCAAGTCCAATCATGGTTCAGGCTACCTGTATAGCTTTGCTTTCCTATCATGAACTGCTGACAACTTTGTTTTGGGCTATCATGCTAGCATGCACTGTAACATATATCACTATGTATTAACATGCTACCTAAGTATCTATTTCTTTATACATTAAGGATCTTATTATCAGTCCTTAAACAAATTTTACGTGCATGATTTGAATGCTTGGTTTGCTGTCGCCCTTTGCACCATCGGCGCAACGGGTGGTTAGCTGCTTTTTTATGTGTGAGAATGTTAGGAATGTTTCTATATGTGCCCAGATTTATTTGGTGTGCCTGCTATGTTTCACTTTCACTGCTCTTTGTTGAATAAATTGAGAAATTCTTGATTCTTTTTATGTTATTTCTTTACATGAAGGATCCAGATTAAAATCTAATGTGTTATTCTTGCTGGCTTAGTTTAAACAAATGCATTTTAGATCACCTACTTCTCAGTTCATGATTTTTGATTCGGTGTGTTGCAGCTGATTACCGGAACACACTCACCCAAAGTGTCGATCTACATCCATACATAATTTACTAAAAGAATTTTTTTGAGTTGTTTCTGCATATGCCTCTTGGTATTTACTAGGTCACCTTCGAGATTCGTTAACTAACATACATATCCTATCTACGCTTTTCAAATCCATATAATGATGCCATGTTTTTCCTTTTGAGTAGACGATTCTTTATTTATTAACCTATACATCAATATGTTGTTTCCATTGATCTCATAGTACTTTTTTGTGTGTTTCTTTATCTTGGGCTGAAAACTTATTGTCGGTTCAAGCTATTTTTAAGTCATGTATACTATGGAAGTTGTGTAAAAGAACGTTTACTGAAATGTTATGTAAAACCTATGGCTCAAAGCTAAGCTTCGGTAAATTGGAATATTTATAGATATATTTGGGAGTTTCATTAGATTAATCTGGAATTTCAAACTAATCCATTTAATTATTTGAGAGCACCAGCAACACAATTTTTGAAAAAAAAACATGCCCACCAAACGAAGGGCATGGCTATGTTGTCCATTTATGCAAATCTCTAGGAAGGAGAAACCCTCAAGAACTGCTAGGAAGGAGAAAGCCCTTCCACGTCTCCGAGCCTGACTATGCCTCCGTACGTTCCCTCTTTCGATCTGTCTCTCCCCTTCCGGTCCGTTCCGTTCCCCCCTCACGGCGCCCGTGTTCGTGTCTCCTGGCCTGACGTATGTTGACGTATGTGCGTGTGTGGTTCTTCTGCAGCTCGCGGCGAGGATTGCTGTGTCCAACCTGCCCAGGGCCCCAAGTGGAAATAGTCTGTGTGGCGCTCGTAAATAGAGAGCATTCTGGTAGAAAGGTACAGGAAAGAATAGGGAAACTTCTGTCATTTTCTTTGGTCTCTGAAAAATAAATGGTGATATGGGCTGATACATTGCTAAATTACATGATACAAACTCACTTCTCTTTTTTGATTTTTGGTTTACTTCGTTGTGCTACAATGGCTCTCCTAGGAATGTCCTTCCATGCTTTGATGTGCACAATCCAGAAAGTGCATGCATCCAGAAACCAAATAGGATTTTTTATGTGTTATCTTCTCATAAATCTTGTGCTCGTCCAATAAGAATAAGGTTTGGTGGTATTGCTTTTGTCTGTCACCCGGTAGATTTCAGACTTCAAGCTAGCTGCAGTTATTTCAGGTTATATGCGCAAATCCTTGGTGTGACATGATTGGTAACTGACCATGAATACGTTGCAATCTGATATGTCTAATTCTTGATTTATGTGGTACCATGGTCTAAAAATTGGTCCTAAAGATACATGATGTTTTTGTACAAAGTTGAGACAATTATTTTTGAACGGAGGGAGTATTAGATTATTTTGTTCCTTTTTAATTTGGTTCTAAAGATATAGTTTCTGAGTGATCATTTTGCATCAGCCAAGCTTGCCGTTGTTACAAATAATTGTTCTGTTGTCCTCAATTCACTTTCTCGGTTTTTTAATGCTACAAGCGTTATTGTTCCAGTTTTTTTTAGTTATTGATCATGCCATTTTTCTTTCTGCCTTTGTAGCTGAAAGATTAGTGAGACTGACTAAATTCTGAACATGTTCCATGTGAGAGAAATACATGTTGATTTCATCTTGAAATAATCACAGCTGAGGGACGAGGTTCGTAACTGAGGGTCATGTGCAGAGCTGGAGGAAGAAGTTGCGAGGCTTGGAACTCTCCTTGTGAAGGGCTCAGGGACAGCAGTGAGGACTATGCCCTTTAGTTGTGATTGTGATACTCCTGATGTGCAAGTAAACACTCCTGTGATACTCCTTATGCTACAATGTTGATTGTTAGTACAGAGGTGGTGACATTATTTGGTTCTTTGGTATTGATTTCATGATTTGTGGTTAATACATGACGTAATACAATCCACATTGCATTATATTTCCAGTTACATCTCCTACTTACTCACTACTAACATTCTTTCTAATTCGCTTCTTGCGCCATTGGCGCAACCAGGTCATCTAGTATTAGAAAGAACATGAAGGATTTGCACAACAACCAACAATGTGTGAAGAACTCACTCTAATAAGCAAAAACTCCTAGATTCAGATGAGTTCAAAAGATCTTGCAAAGCAGCAATTTTAAGATATAAAGCAGAAGGAAACAAACACTTTAACCCACCATGAAACTCTGCTCATTCTGGGTGCCAACCTACTTCAAGGACTACTTCTACCCATTCTCAACAACAACTACACAGAACGAGAGAACAAACTCTGTGGAAAAATTACGTGAACCATGAAGACACCATAAAAAAACTTTGTTGAGGCTTACAAGTACATTCAACAAATTACCTTGCCACCCGCGACAAGAAAAGATACAGAACAATAGAGAAGACATCATCAACAGAGACTGGCTTCCTAATCGAAAGAGAAGCAAGCCAAATATACACAAACGATATATTCAGAAACTTCCAGTTAGAGCTAAAGAACAGAACATACTACCATGACGTGGCACAAGGGAGACAGTATCTCTTAAAAAGGATTGAAACGATAGGGGGAAACCGTACCAAGGTGAAGAATTCCACAGGTCAGAATTCAGAGTAGATGTAGATGACGAAAAGGAAAAATACAAGTGCACCTTCAAGAAGATGCAAAGGGATGGCATACATTGTTGTCACGTACTTAAGGTAATGGACGATACAACAATGGTGGAACAACTGCCAAAAACTTTTATCAACCCTAGATGGACAAATAACGTAGTAGGGAGCATGGAAGCACTGACTACTAGTTAAGAAAAGAGCATGCCAGTAATAGATGACGAAAGCATGAGATTCAGCCTAGCGTACACATAAGTGGCAGAAATCTTCTCACACGGTAACAATGAAGACAAAAGATACAAAGTGCTAATGGAGTGTATGTAAGACATGAAAATTAAAGTATTGCGGCACTGTACTCGCCTCCTTCACCGAGTAACTCCGGCGGTGGTGATGATTGGTACATGGACACGGGCGCTACCACTCACATGTCAGCACATCTTGGTAACGTCATCTCTTCCTATCCAGTTCACACATCCACTCGCATCATCGTTAGCGACAACTCCTTTACCTATCACACATATCTGTCATAGTTCTTTTCCTTCTACATCCATGGCATTATCTATGTCTAACATCCTTGTCTCACCTGCACTAATCAAGAATCTTGTTTCTGTTCGTTCTTTTACTGGTGAAAATCTGGTCACTGTTGAATTTGATGAAATTGGCTTTTCTGTTAAGGAAGCCCGTACCCGATGGTTCTCCACCAGTGCGATAACCTAGACGAGCTCTACCCGGTGCACTCATCCTCCACCACCATCGCCACCCCTGTCGCCCTCTCCGCTGGTGTCAACCTCTGGCATGCTCGTTTAGGTCATTCCAATTCAGCCGCACTTCGTCATATTCTTTAGAGTTTCTCCTTCACATGTAATAAGATCGATGACCATACCTGCCATGCTTGCCATGTTGGAAAGCATGTTCGTCTTCCATTTAGTGCATCCACCACCATATCTTTGTTTCCGTTCCAATTACTTCATAGTGATATATGGACATCTCCGGTCGCGAGCAATACTGGCTATCTTTATTACCTCGTGATCTTAGACGATTTCTCACATTATGTGCAGACGTTTCCCTTATGTCGCAAGTTTGATGCACTCGCGACTCTTACGGCTTTCTATGCCTACGTCTCCACACAGTTTGGTCGTCCCATACATGTACTCCAAACCAATAATGGAAAAGAATTTGACAACCTTGCCGTTTGCACACTTCTCGCATCACATGGCACCATCTTTCGCCTCATATGTCCATACACATCTCAGCAAAACGGACGCGCTGAATGCGTGCTACGCACTCTCAATGATTGCGTCCGTACCCTTCTCTTTCATGCTAAGGTGCCTCCTCGGTTTTGGCCCGACGCACTCGCCACCGCATCTCTTCTACTTAACATACGTCCGTGTCGTGTTCGCTGGAACTATGCACCCCACGAGCTCCTCTTCGGCACTCCACCCTCGTATGATGAGCTTCGTGTCTTCGGGTGTCTTTGTTACCCTAGCATCGCCTCCACCACCCCACACAAGCTCGCACGATGCTCCCTCGCTTACATATTCCTCGGGTATCCTCCCAACACCAAAGGTTACGGGTGCTATGATCCCGTCTCCCACCACGTGTTGACCTCGCGACACGTTTACTTTGACAAGAGAGTTTTTCCCTTTCACCAAGTACCACCGGCCGCGACATCTTCGCCGCCCCCTCCTGAAGCGCTCCAGTCCTGGTGTCCTAGACGGACGAGGGCCACTGCTACGGGCGCGACCGCCTTGCCACCTCCCTCAAGCGCGGCCACCTCACCGGCCTCGTCGAGCGCGACCACCTCACCGACTACCTTGCCGGCCCTCTCACCAGCCTCCTCGGACGCAGCCACCTCGTTGGCCGCCTCGTCGGCTGCCTTGCCGGTCACCTCGGGTGTGGCCTCCTCGCCGCCCGTGGGTTCTGGATCCACGCCGAGCTCGACACCACCTTCGCCCGTCACTCCTCTAGTGGTGCCCCACCACATGATGACTCGTGCTCGCGCCGGTGTACTCCGTCCCAGCACGCGCTATGCATCTGACGAGTACGCATGCACCACGTCGACATTGTCACCACCGCCGGTTCCCTCTTCAGCTCGCGCTGCTCTTCGCGACCCTCATTGGCTCGCCGCGATGCAAGAGGAGTTTGACGCGTTGCAGCGTAACCGCACGTAGAAACTTGTGCCGCGGCCCCCTCACACCTACGTCATTACCGGCAAAAGGTGTTCCGTCACAAGACCCGCCTTGACGGTTCTCTTGAGCGCTACAAAGCGCGATGGGTGGTCTGGTTTTCGGTAGCGCGCCAGAGTTGACTTTCACCGACACCTTCACTTCGATTGTTAAACCAGGCACAATCCTGTTCGAAATATGCCCTAGAGGCAATAATAAATGGTTATTATTATATTTCTTTGTTCATGGTAATTGTCTATTGTTCATGCTATAATTGTATTGTCCGGAAATCGTAATACATGTGTGAATACATAGACCACAACGTGTCCCTAGTAAGCCTCTAGTAGGCTAGCTCGTTGATCAACAGATAGTCATGGTTTCCTGACTATGGACATTGGATGTCATTGATAACGGGATCACATCATTAGGAGAATGATGTGATGGACAAGACCCAAACCTAAGCATAGCATAAAAGATCGTGTAGTTTCGTTTGCTAGAGCTTTTCCAATGTCAAGTATCTTTTCCTTAGACCATGAGATCGTGCAACTCCCGGATACCGTAGGAGTGCTTTGGGTGTGCCAAACGTCACAACGTAACTGGGTGACTATAAAGGTGCACTACGGGTATCTCCGAAAGTGTCTGTTGGGTTGGCACGGATCGAGACTGGGATTTGTCACTCCGTGTGACGGAGAGGTATCTCTGGGCCCACTCGGTAATGCATCATCATAATGAGCTCAATGTGACTAAGGCGTTAGTCACGGGATCATGCATTGCGGTACGAGTAAAGAGACTTGCCGGTAACGAGATTGAACAAGGTATTGGGATACCGACGATCGAATCTCGGGCAAGTAACATACCGATTGACAAAGGGAATTGCATACGGGATTGATTGAATCCTCGACACCGTGGTTCATCCGATGAGATCATCGTGGAACATGTGGGAGCCAACATGGGTATCCAGATCCCGCTGTTGGTTATTGACCGGAGAGGCGTCTCGGTCATGTCTGCATGTCTCCCGAACCCGTAGGGTCTACACACTTAAGGTTCGGTGACGCTAGGGTTGTAGAGATATGTGTATGCGGAAACCCGAAAGTTGTTCGGAGTCCCGGATGAGATCCCGGACGTCACGAGAGGTTCCGGAATGGTCCGGAGGTGAAGAATTATATATAGGAAGTCAAGTTTCGGCCACCGGGAAAGTTTCGGGGGTTACCGGTATTGTACCGGGACCACCGGAAGGGTCCCGGGGGTCCACCGGGTGGGGCCACCTTATCCCGGAGGGCCCCATGGGCTGAAGTGGGAAGGGAACCAGCCCCTAGTGGGCTGGGCGCCCCCCCATGGGCCTTTCCCCATGCGCCTAGGGTTGGGAACCCTAGGGGGGGCTTCCCACTTGCCTTGGGGGGCAAGGCACCCCCTTCCCCCTTTGGCCGCCGCCCCCCCTTGAGATCCCATCTCCAGGGCCGGCGCCCCCCCACCCAGGGGGCCTATATAAAGGGGGGGGGGGAGGGAGGGCAGCAACCTTACACCCTTGGGCGCCTCCCTCCTCCCCTGCTACACCTCTCCGTCTCGCAGAAGCTCGGCGAAGCCCTGCCGAGACCCGCTACATCCACCACCACGCCGTCGTGCTGCTGGATCTCCATCAACCTCTCCTTCCCCCTTGCTGGATCAAGAAGGAGGAGACGTCGCTGCACCGTACGTGCGTTGAACGCGGAGGTGCCGTCCGTTCGGCACTCGGTCATCGGTGATTTGGATCACGGCGAGTACGACTCCGTCATCCACGTTCATTGGAACGCTTCCGCTCGCGATCTACAAGGGTATGTAGATGCACTCCTTTCCCTCGTTGCTAGTATACTCCATAGATGCATCTTGGTGAGCGTAGGAAAATTTTAAAATTATGCTACGATTCCCAACAGTGGCATCATGAGCCAGGCCTATGCGTAGTTACTATGCACGAGTAGAACACAAAGCAGTTGTGGGCGTTGAGTTTGCCAATTCTTCTTGCCGCTACTAGTCTTTTCTTGTTTCGGCGGTATTGTAGGATGAAGCGGCCCGGACCGACCTTACACGTACGCTTACGTGAGACAGGTTCCACCGATTGACATGCACTAGTTGCATAAGGTGGCTAGCGGGTGTCTGTCTCTCCTACTTTAGTCGGAACGGATTCGATGAAAAGGGTCCTTATGAAGGGTAAATAGAAATTGGCAAATCACGTTGTGGTCATACGTAGGTAAGAAAACGTTCTTGCTAGAAACCTACAAACCACGTAAAAACTTGCAACAACAATTAGAGGACGTCTAACTTGTTTTTGCAGCAAGTGTTATGTGATGTGATATGGCCAGAAGATGTGATGAATGATATATGTGATGTATGAGATTGATCATATTCTTGTAATAGGAATCACGACTTGCATGTCGATGAGTATGACAACCGGCAGGAGCCATAGGAGTTGTCTTTATTATTTTGCATGACCTGCGTGTCATTGAATAAACGCCATGTAAATTACTTTACTTTGTTGCTAAACGTGTTAGCCATAGAAGTAGAAGTAATCGTTGGCGTGACGACTTCATGAAGACACAATGATGGAGATCATGATGATGGAGATCATGGTGTCATGCCGGTGACGAAGATGATCATGGTGCCCCGAAGATGGAGATCAAAGGAGCATAATGATATTGGCCATATCATGTCACTATTTGATTGCATGTGATGTTTATCATGTTTTTGCATCTTATTTGCTTAGAACGACGGTAGTAAGTAAGATGATCCCTTATAATAATTTCAAGAAAGTGTTCACCCTAACTGTGCATCGTTGCGAAGGTTCGTTGTTTCGAAGCACCACGTGATGATCGGGTGTGATAGATTCTAACGTTCGAATACAACGGGTGTTGACGAGCCTAGCATGTACAGACATGGCCTCGGAACACACGCAATACACTTAGGTTGACTTGACGAGCCTAGCATGTACAGACATGGCCTCGGAACACGGAGGACCGAAAGGTCGAGCATGAGTCGTATAGAAGATACGATCAACATGGAGATGTTCACCGATCTTGACTAGTCCGTCTCACGTGATGATCGGACACGGCCTAGTTAAACTCGGATCATGTTTACACTTAGATGACTAGAGGGATGTCTATCTGAGTGGGAGTTCATTAAATAATTTGATTAGATGAACTTAATTATCATGAACTTAGTCTAAAATCTTTACACTATGTCTTGTAGATCAAATGGCCAACGTTGTCCTCAATTTCAACGCGTTCCTAGAGAAAACCAAGCTGAAAGATGATGGCAGCAACTATACGGACTGGGTCCGGAACCTGAGGATCATCCTCATAGTAGCCAAGAAAGATTATGTCTTAGAAGCACCGCTAGGTGATGCACCAATCCCAGAGAACCAAGACGTTATGAACGCTTGGCAGCAGCGTGCTGATGATTACTCCCTCGTTCAGTGCGGCATGCTTTACAGCTTAGAACCGGGTCTCCAAAAGCATTTTGAGAAACATGGAGCATATGAGATGTTCGAGGAGCTGAAACTGGTTTTTCAAGCTCATGCCCGGGTCGAGAGATATGAAGTCTCCGACAAGTTCTTCAGCTGTAAGATGGAGGAGAATAGTTCTGTTAGTGAGCACATACTCAGAATGTCTGGGTTGCACAACCGCTTGACTCAGCTGGGAGTTAATCTCCCGGATGACGCGGTCATTGACAGAATCCTCCAGTCGCTTCCACCAAGCTACAAGAGCTTTGTGATGAACTACAATATGCAGGGGATGGAAAAGACCATTCCTGAGGTATATTCAATGCTGAAATCAGCGGAAGGGGAGATCAGAAAAGAACATCAAGTGTTGATGGTGAATAAAACCACTAAGTTCAAGAAGGGCAAGGGTAAGAAGAACTTCAAGAAGGACGGCAAGGGAGTTGCCACGCCCGGTAAGCCAGTTACTGGGAAGAAGTCAAAGAATGGACCCAAGCCCGAGACTGAGTGTTTTTATTGCAAGGGAAGTGGTCACTGGAAGCGGAACTGCCCCAAATACTTAGCGGACAAGAAGAAGGCCGGCAACACCAAAGGTATATGTGATATACATGTAATTGATGTGTACCTTACCAGTACTCGTAGTAGCTCCTGGGTATTTGATACCGGTGCGGTTGCTCATATTTGTAACTCAAAACAGGAACTACGGAATAAACGGAGACTGGCGAAGGACGAGGTGACGATGCGCGTCGGGAATGGTTCCAAGGTCGATGTAATCACCGTCGGCACGCTACCTCTGCATCTACCCACGGGATTAGTTTTAAACCTCAATAATTGTTATTTAGTGCCAGCTTTGAGCATGAACATTGTATCTGGATCTCGTTTAATTCGAGATGGCTACTCATTTAAATCCGAGAATAATGGTTGTTCTATTTATTTGAGAGATATGTTTTATGGTCATGCCCCGCTGGTCAATGGTTTATTTTTGATGAATCTCGAACGTGATGTTAGACATATTCATAGTGTGAATACCAAAAGATGTAAAGTTGATAACGATAGTCCCACATACTTGTGGCACTGCCGCCTTGGTCACATTGGTGTCAAGCGCATGAAGAAGCTCCATGCAGATGGACTTTTGGAGTCTCTTGATTACGAATCATTTGACACGTGCGAACCATGCCTCATGGGTAAGATGACCAAGACTCCGTTCTCCGGAACAATGGAGCGAGCAACCAACTTATTGGAAATCATACATACCGATGTGTGCGGTCCAATGAGTGTTGAGGCTCGCGGAGGATATCGTTATGTTCTCACTCTTACTGATGACTTAAGTAGATATGGGTATGTCTACCTAATGAAACACAAGTCTGAAACCTTTGAAAGGTTCAAGGAATTTCAGAGTGAGGTTGAGAATCAACGTGACAGAAAAATAAAATTCTTACGATCAGGTCGTGGTGGAGAATATTTAAGTCACGAGTTTGGTGCACACTTAAGGAAATGTGGAATAGTTTCACAACTCACGCCGCCTGGAACACCTCAGAGAAATGGTGTGTCCGAACGTCGTAATCGCACTCTATTGGATATGGTGCGATCTATGATGTCTCTTACCGATTTACCGCTTTCATTTTGGGGCTATGCTTTAGAGACTGCCGCATTCACTTTAAATAGGGCTCCGTCGAAATCCGTTGAGACGACACCGTATGAATTATGGTTTGGAAAGAAACCTAAGCTGTCGTTTCTAAAAGTTTGGGGATGCGATGCTTATGTCAAGAAACTTCAACCTGAAAAGCTCAAACCCAAATCGGAGAAATGCGTCTTCATAGGATACCCTAAGGAAACCATTGGGTATACCTTCTGCCTCAGATCCGAAGGCAAGATCTTCGTTGCCAAGAACGGGTCCTTTCTGGAGAAGGAGTTTCTCTCGAAAGAATTGAGTGGGAGGAAAGTGGAACTTGATGAGGTGATAGTCACCCCTTCCGTACCGGAAAGTAGCGCAGCGCGGGAAGATGTTCCTGTGGTGCCTACACCGACTGGGGAAGAAGTTAATGATGATGATCATGAAGCTTCGGATCAAGTTGCCACTGAACTTCGTAGGTCCACAAGGACACGTTCCGCACCAGAGTGGTACGGCAACCCTGTCCTGGAAATCATGTTGTTAGACAACGGTGAACCTTCGAACTATGAAGAAGCGATGGCGGGCCCGGATTCCGACAAATGGCTTGAAGCCATGAAATCCGAGATAGGATCCATGTATGAAAACGAAGTATGGACTTTGACTGACTTGCCCGATGATCGGCGAGCCATAGAAAACAAATGGATCTTTAAGAAGAAGACGGACGCGGATGGTAATGTGACCATCTACAAAGCTCGACTTGTCGCTAAGGGTTATCGACAAGTTCAAGGGGTTGACTACGATGAGACTTTCTCACCCGTAGCGAAGCTGAAGTCCGTCCGAATCATGTTAGCAATTGCCGCATACTATGATTATGAGATATGGCAGATGGACGTCAAAACGGCATTCCTTAACGGCTTCCTTAAGGAAGAGTTGTATATGATGCAGCCGGAAGGTTTTGTCGATCCTAAGAATGCTAACAAAGTATGCAAGCTCCAGCGCTCAATCTATGGGCTGGTGCAAGCATCTCGGAGTTGGAACATTCGCTTTGATGAGATGATCAAAGCGTTTGGGTTTACACAGACTTATGGAGAAGCCTGTGTTTACAAGAAAGTGAGTGGGAGCTCTGTAGCATTTCTCATATTATATGTGGATGACATACTATTGATGGGAAATGATATAGAATTCTTGGAAAGTATAAAGGCCTATTTGAATAAGTGTTTTTCAATGAAGGACCTTGGAGAAGCTGCTTATATATTAGGCATCAAGATCTATAGAGATAGATCAAGACGCCTCATTGGTCTTTCACAAAGTACATACCTTGACAAGATATTGAAGAAGTTCAATATGGATCAGTCCAAGAAGGGGTTCTTGCCTGTATTGCAAGGTGTGCAATTGAGCACGGCTCAATGCCCGACCACGGCAGAAGATATAGAAAAGATGAGTGTCATCCCCTATGCCTCGGCCATAGGGTCTATTATGTATGCCATGCTGTGTACCAGACCTGATGTAAACCTTGCCGTAAGTTTGGTAGGAAGGTACCAAAGTAATCCCGGCATGGAACACTGGACAGCGGTCAAGAATATCCTAAAGTACCTGAAAAGGACTAAGGATATGTTTCTCGTTTATGGAGGTGACGAAGAGCTCGTCGTAAAGGGTTACGTCGACGCTAGCTTCGACACAGATCTGGATGACTCGAAGTCACAGACCGGATACGTGTATATTTTGAATGGAGGAGCAGTAAGCTGGTGCAGTTGCAAGCAAAGCGTCGTGGCGGGATCTACATGTGAAGCGGAGTACATGGCAGCCTCGGAGGCAGCACAGGAAGCAGTCTGGATGAAGGAGTTCATTACCGACCTAGGGGTGATTCCCAATGCGTCGGGCCCAATGACTCTCTTCTGTGACAACACTGAAGCTATTGCACTTGCGAAGGAGCCCAGGTTTCACAGGAAGACCAGGCATATCAAGCGTCGCTTCAACTCCATTCATGAAAGTGTTCAAAATGGAGACATAGATATTTGTAAAGTACATACGGACCTGAATGTAGCAGATCCGTTGACTAAACCTCTCCCTAGAGCAAAACATGATCAACACCAGGACGCAATGGGTGTTCGATTCATCACAATGTAACTAGATTATTGACTCTAGTGCAAGTGGGAGACCGTTGGAAATATGCCCTAGAGGCAATAATAAATGGTTATTATTATATTTCTTTGTTCATGGTAATTGTCTATTGTTCATGCTATAATTGTATTGTCCGGAAATCGTAATACATGTGTGAATACATAGACCACAACGTGTCCCTAGTAAGCCTCTAGTAGGCTAGCTCGTTGATCAACAGATAGTCATGGTTTCCTGACTATGGACATTGGATGTCATTGATAACGGGATCACATCATTAGGAGAATGATGTGATGGACAAGACCCAAACCTAAGCATAGCATAAAAGATCGTGTAGTTTCGTTTGCTAGAGCTTTTCCAATGTCAAGTATCTTTTCCTTAGACCATGAGATCGTGCAACTCCCGGATACCGTAGGAGTGCTTTGGGTGTGCCAAACGTCACAACGTAACTGGGTGACTATAAAGGTGCACTACGGGTATCTCCGAAAGTGTCTGTTGGGTTGGCACGGATCGAGACTGGGATTTGTCACTCCGTGTGACGGAGAGGTATCTCTGGGCCCACTCGGTAATGCATCATCATAATGAGCTCAATGTGACTAAGGCGTTAGTCACGGGATCATGCATTGCGGTACGAGTAAAGAGACTTGCCGGTAACGAGATTGAACAAGGTATTGGGATACCGACGATCGAATCTCGGGCAAGTAACATACCGATTGACAAAGGGAATTGCATACGGGATTGATTGAATCCTCGACACCGTGGTTCATCCGATGAGATCATCGTGGAACATGTGGGAGCCAACATGGGTATCCAGATCCCGCTGTTGGTTATTGACCGGAGAGGCGTCTCGGTCATGTCTGCATGTCTCCCGAACCCGTAGGGTCTACACACTTAAGGTTCGGTGACGCTAGGGTTGTAGAGATATGTGTATGCGGAAACCCGAAAGTTGTTCGGAGTCCCGGATGAGATCCCGGACGTCACGAGAGGTTCCGGAATGGTCCGGAGGTGAAGAATTATATATAGGAAGTCAAGTTTCGGCCACCGGGAAAGTTTCGGGGGTTACCGGTATTGTACCGGGACCACCGGAAGGGTCCCGGGGGTCCACCGGGTGGGGCCACCTATCCCGGAGGGCCCCATGGGCTGAAGTGGGAAGGGAACCAGCCCCTAGTGGGCTGGGCGCCCCCCCATGGGCCTTCCCCCATGCGCCTAGGGTTGGGAACCCTAGGGGGGGGCTTCCCACTTGCCTTGGGGGGCAAGGCACCCCCTTCCCCCCTTTGGCCGCCGCCCCTCCCCTTGAGATCCCATCTCCAGGGCCGGCGCCCCCCCACCCAGGGGGCCTATATAAAGGGGGGGAGGGAGGGCAGCAACATTACACCCTTGGGCGCCTCCCTCCTCCCCTGCTACACCTCTCCGTCTCGCAGAAGCTCGGCGAAGCCCTGCCGAGACCCGCTACATCCACCACCACGCCGTCGTGCTGCTGGATCTCCATCAACCTCTCCTTCCCCCTTGCTGGATCAAGAAGGAGGAGACATCGCTGCACCGTACGTGTGTTGAACGCGGAGGTGCCGTCCGTTCGGCACTCGGTCATCGGTGATTTGGATCACGACGAGTACGACTCCGTCATCCACGTTCATTGGAACGCTTCCGCTCGTGATCTACAAGGGTATGTAGATGCACTCCTTTCCCTCGTTGCTAGTATACTTCATAGATGCATCTTGGTGAGCGTAGGAAAATTTTAAAATTATGCTACGATTCCCAACAGGTGCTTTCCTACAGCTCGCGGTGTCTCGTGCATGGCATGTGCATCAGTTGGACTTCTCCAACGCTTTCTTCACGGCCATCTCGCCGAGCAGGTGTTCTGCCAGCAGTCCACCGGATTCGTCGACGCCACTCATCCGGATCACGTGTGCCTGCTTTCTCGGTCCCTCGATGGGCTCAAGCAGGCACCCCGCGCGTGGTACCAGCGCATCGCCGCCTTCCTCCAGCGGCTAGGCTTTCGCTCCACCCGCTCCGACGCTTCTTTGTTCGTCTACCATTAGGGCGCTGCTACTGCCTACCTTTTGCTCTACGTCGACGACATCGTCCTGACGGCATCCTCTACTAAGCTTCTTCATCAGCTCACTGCTCGTCTCTGAGATGAGTTTGCCCTCAAGGATCTGGGGCCTCTGCACTACTTCCTCGGCATCGAGGTTGCACGGCGCGCTGACGGGTTCTTTCTTCATCAGCAACGGTATGCTCATGACCTGCACGCAGACATGCTTAACTGCAAGCCTGCCCCACGCCTGTTGACATGAAGGCCAAGCTCTCTGTACTTGACGGCTCACCTGCACCGAATGCGGCGTTCTACCGCTCCATCGTCAGTGCATTACAGTTCTTGACGCTTACTCGCCCGGATCTCTTGTATGCCGTGTAGCAAGTGTGCCTTCACATGCATGCTCTTGAACCCTGGTGAAGCGGATCCTTTGATACATTCACGCCACCATGGCTCTTGGGCTCACGCTGACGGCGTCCTCCTCCACCGACCTCGTGGCCTATTCGGAAGCCGACTGGGCTGGCTGTCCGGATACTCGACGCTCTACATCAGGCTACTGCGCCTATCATGGGCCCTCGCTGATCTTGTGGTTGTCTAAACGACAACCCACGGTTTCCCGCTCGAGCGCTGAGGCGGAATACCGGGCAGTGGCTAACGTTATCGCTGAGTGCTCTTGGCTTCGCCAACTCCTTCGGGAGTTGCTTTGCGATGTCCATAAGGCCACGGTCGTGTACTGTGACAATGTCTCCGCCGTCTACCTATCCACCAACCCTGTTCGTCATCACCGGAAAAAGCACATTGAGCTCGACATACACTTCGTTCGTGAGCAGGTTGCACTTGGACGGATCCGCGTTTTGCATTGTTCCCACCGCTCAACAGTTCGCCGATGTTATGACTAAGGGGCTTCCGACATCCACCTTCGAGGAGTTTCGGTCCAATCTTTGCATCGCCGGCGACGTTTCGACTGTAGGTGGGTGTTGAACGTGTATGTACGTATAGGTTAGGGTCATGTATTGTCACGCCTCCTCTCTCCTACGTACAGTGTATAGCTTGGGAGACAAGTCGAGGTTGTGCACCCTTGTACCTATATATGTGTACTTGCATGTGATCAATGAATTGAGTCGCATGCAATACAATTTTTCCTAATCACAAAAACAAATGCTCCATATTCTATTTTTGCTCACAGAAATGGAACTGATCGTTACCAATCCCTCCTCTTTTGAGCGAATTGTCTTTAGTGAGAACACAGCCTTTCAGCATTAGCCACACCCAAAAAAAAACTGATCTTTAAGTTTCAAGATAAATCTGTAACCTACTAATGTAGCAGCCTTAAAATGAAGGTACAAGTCTCTCACAACAATATTATTCTTGTTATTCAGCGTCCACTTTACGCTACCCTTATCATTAGAGAGTTCCACTTCATATAGCAATTTTTTCAGAGCAATCCATTGCCGCTCAGTCTCCCCATAGAGTGTCTTCCTAAATTCAAAACCATCCCAGCCTCTAGTTTTGGCAGACTGAACAGTGATGAATTAGAGAAAGATATGTTATACAATCAGGGGAATCTCTCAGCCAGTGTCTTATCGCCAAGCCAGACATCTTCCCAAAAAGAGTTTTAGATCCATCTCCCAGAACCCTCCTAGCAAGCTTTTGAAGTGTATGGTTAATGTTCATCACACCTTGCAAAAAGTGTGAGCCACCACCATCATCACCCCTCCTGATAGGGTTTTCTTACTATGGTATTTTCTTTCAAACAACTTCTGCCAAACTCCATTAGTGTTTTCCAACCTCAACAACCATTTCCTCAAAAAGAATTGATTCATCACCTTAAATGGGATCACTTACTTGTTACTTACTTAGATATACAGCTAGGATATACTCCAAAGTCCAAACACAATGCGTGCTTGTGACGGTGCTCTTGAAATAGAGTAGGGAGAGGTTTTTTGGGGTCCGACGAGGATTCCCTCGACTCGTAGTCCAACAAAAATTCAGTTCCTGGACATTTTAAAGTTGCATACAACGGTAAGTTAGAGATGTGCAACCCTGTTCTTTAAACTAGAGTTGCATCGTGCGGAAAATTTAACTTTGAACTCGACAATAATGCTCACGTAACTTTTGCCTTTTTTGGAATGAGAAAAATTTCCTAAACAGCGGAGAAACACCAAATCTATGCACCACTAATCAAAGGTAAGAAAAGAAGCATCTTCGTGTTCGTGGTTGAAGATGGGGCGTCTAGTCTCGCGTCTTCCCCGACGGCGGCGCGCGGCCATCGAGGTTCCGTTCGACTTCCAACCGTACGTTGCACTTACACACCGTGAACTTCTCGTCCTCCCTGTATATATACGTGACGGACGTCTCCACTGTTTTCCGCACCGTGCGTCTAGTCTCACTGTATATGTCCGCCGTCGAGATGGAGGTGTTCTCCGACGGCCAGCTCTTCGTCCTCACCGTGCTCATGTTCACAGGAGGCGAGGTGTTCGTGTCGCTTGTAGGCCTCGCGTCCAAGTGGTCCAAGCTGAGGAAACAAGGTACTATAAGCATATCACAGCGCGTCGAGAGCCACGACGACGAAGGAGTCGAGCTCGAGACGACGCCACAGGTAGCTAACGCCACCGACACCGACAGCTGGACGAGAAACTCCGACGAGACGAGCAAAAGCCCGATTGACGCGAAGCGGCTGCGGCGCGAGGCCGTGCGCTCGCTGTCCCTAGTCGTCCTTGCCATCGTCGTGGCGGCGCACGTACTCGGCGGCGCCGCCATTGCTGCCTACGTCTACGCGTCTCCGGGCGCGAGGCGGACGCTGCGGAGCAAGGCCCTGGGCGTGTGGACCTTCGCCGTGTTCACGACGGTTTCCACGTTCTCGAACTGCGGGTTCATGCCGAACAACGAGAACATGGCGGCGTTCAGGCGGGACACCGGGCTGCAGCTGCTGCTCGTGCCGCTGGCGCTGTCGGGGAACACGCTGTTCCCGACGCTGCTGGCCGTGTGCGTGCGCGCTGCTGCCGAAGCGACGCGGAGGCCGGAGCTGGTGGAGATGACGGCGAGAAACGGCAGGGAGCTGACGGGGTACTATCACCTGCTCCCGGCGCGGCGGTGCGCGATGCTGGCGGCAACGGTGGCCGGGCTCGTCGCCGTGCAGGTGTGCATGGTGTGCGGCATGGAGTGGGGTGGCGCGCTGCGGGGTATGGGCCCATGGGAGAAGGTGTCCAACGCGCTGTTCGTGGCGGTGAACTCCCGGCACACCGGCGAGTCGACCCTCGACCTCTCCACCCTGGCGCCTGCCATCCTCGTCCTCTTCGTGCTCATGATGTGAGTCCTTTTTCATTCACCAAATCAGCTAAGTTCACAGTTTGTTTCCCTTCATGATTCCTAGCTAGGATTTTATTTTTCTCCGTTTCTGCATTGCATATTTGCATGTCATTAAAACCGAAGAATTTACCTTTCTGATCTTGTTATGGTTGGTGCAGTTTAGCACATACTAGCAGGGCGTGTACGTGTGGTTGACGATTTGCATAACACCCCTTTTCCTTATTTTTTTTGAGAAAATGTTTTGCTGAAGCTAGAATCGACCCGAACAAGGAATTCAGACGTGAATTCTTTGGAGTCTATCACAACTTTAATAGGACAACGCTAACGCCCACATGTGTGGTGGGAGTCAAAACCGCCCACACGCTCTATAACACACGGCCTGCGCCACGTCACCGCATGCATGCATTGGAGAATCTTTTTGGATTTTCGGTTTTTAAAATGTTGTATCTCTTAAATGAAAAATCCGATTGAAGATCCGTTTTCACCATTAAATCCCTCGCGACGAGATCTTCGAAACTAGATCCCATATCAATATATTTCGACGATTTTTTTGAGTTAAAAGTTGCCATGTCTATTGCACATGAATTGCCATGATGTTTACACTGAAGTTGCCATGACATGTTTCAACTATTTTCTTCTACATCTAAAAATAAATTTTGACATATTATAAAACGGGAAATTAAGAAACTAGACTTGCCATGAAACATAAAATAAAATTGCCATGATTCATAAAAAAAAATTTCCATGGTCAAAATACTAGAATTGCCATCATAAAAAAACTAAAATTGCCGTGCTCTACAAACTAAAATTGCCACATGGCAACTTTAGTTTAAACACTATGGCAACTACAGTGTAAATATCATGGCAACTTTTGGGGAAAAAAATTCGTCGAAATATATCAACATGGGGTCTAGTTTTGAAGATCTCGTCGAGACGGATTTAATGATGAAAACGGTTTTTTTTATTTTTTAATTAGGAGATAAAACATTTTTAAGCCGAAAACAAAAAAAAATCCTGCTGATGTCATCTATTTCTACATGGCAAAACGAGTGATGATGAAGGTGTGTGGGCGATGTGCAAAATGCCCCACGTGTGGGCGTTAGTTTTTCCGCCTTAATAACCATACACCGTAGCTACAAGTCTTCCACAAAATAAGAGCAAATCAGCATGCTTCGTTTGGTCTCGAGTACCATATTTTACACCTTGACCAGTGCTGACTATACTGTGCAACATACAATATAAATTGACCAGCTAGAAGCTTTCTTCATGTGCTCCAAGCCAAAACCCCATGTGCCTCTTCTGCTCATAGCGACATTGTGTCTGGCTTCTGTTGACAAGTGGCATCAATCAATGTACTTTTTCGCAATAGCGAGGCTCGCATGGGCAGTACAAAACGACGTTGAATCATTGAGCAGGAGTACACCTTGTGCGTACAACGGGCCAGCGCCAACGAGCTATTCTCTCAAAAACAGACAAGCGCCACGCGGTAGGGCCAAAAAGTATCTGGACCCGTGAATTACATTATTATAAGCTTCCATGGCCATTAATTATCCCGTGGATGTGTCTTAGACCAACTCCCCAAACAGACATTCGCTTTGCCCGTATTCGATCCGTTTGAGTAGGGCAAAATAGGGTCATGTCTGGACTTGTCCTGAGATGCGGTGGCTGTGCGCCCAACACGCGGCCGCATCCTTTGGCTCCATCTTGTCCACCTCCATTTTAAAAACAACAACGTTCGAAATACCAAGCCCTAGTTCACGCCGGCAACAGAGCCAGCGGCCTGCACGTCCTCGCCGGCAACACGGCCAGCCTCCAAAATGAATAGTTTTGTTCGCCGGCAACACAACCAGCCTCCAAAATGAATGTGTTTCTCGCCGGCACACAGCCAGCGGTCGGCACCCATGCCAGCCTCCAAAAAAGAACGGCCACGGCCGATCGGACGACCTAGTTCAGGTCGTCGGCGTCGAACATCTCCTTCTGCCTGGCCTCGAATCAGCTCATCGTCTTCATGCCACGAGTCAGCATGGTCGTAGTCAGCACGATCGTGGGGCTCTTCATCAGCAACGTACTGGGCGCGGCCATCCTGACTTTGGGTCTCGTCCGGATTGTAGGCACCGCCATGCCCACCCTCGTAGATAACATTCTGCATGTACTGGTTGTAGAAGGGGTCGTCGACCGTTGGTGTTGGCGTTGGCGTTGGCGTTGGTGTTGGCATTCCGTCGAACAGGACGCGGGGCGACGGCATGGTGCCCGTAAACGGCGGCCGTGCTTGCTTTCTTTGCATCTCGACGGACGGCTGGCCGCCACTACTGGACCCCAACGTGACGTTGAGGTCGATGACGGCCGAGGGGCGCGGGGTGGACGGCGCGATCATGCCAACGTCCGGCGACCCCGAAAAACGGGTCTGGCCGTCGTGCCTTGGTGGGGGATAGCCGGGCGACATAGGCGTGGTCCGCGACGTCGGCGACTGGCAGTGCGGAGGCCTGGCGACTGACGAGCCTGTGCTTGCCGGGCCGACGGCTGCTGTAGAGAAACCCGTCGGACGGCAAATGCCAAGCATGAGGAAGGCGTGCGCTTTGTTGACGATGGCCTCCTTCTCCTCGACCTCGGCCTTGCGCCGCGCGGCCTCAATCGCATCGCGCTCGGCGGCGAACTTGGCCGCGGCGGTCTTGCTCTTGACGGCCGCCCTCCGGTTCCTCCTCTTCACTGAATCCGCGTCCAACTTGGCGATCTCCTCCGGCGTGCATTCCGACCGCGGCTTCCTTGCATCCTTGGCCGCCTTCTTCTTCACCTTTCCGGGCGGGTCGACGGCCAGGCCGCTGGAATTCGGCTGGGCGTCGGCCATGGACAGGGGAGGGTGGGGGGACAGGCGGGACGTGGGAGGGTTTGGGAGGAAATAGCGCCAAATGGGGCGCGGGGTGGGGGGGGGGGGTTTGCTTTGTGCCACCGACGGGCGGGCCAAGGGAGGACAAGCGCGCGCGTCCCGCCTGTCCGCGCGTTGTCCGTTTCACCCCAAAAGCGGCGCAAATTTGGGCCGGGGATGGGTCGAAAGCGGACATAAAACGAACAAAAGTCCGTTTGCGCCCGCGCGCTGGGCCGTCTGATTTGTCCCTTTTGCCCCAAACGGATGCACCCAGACAGGATGGGGTCGCGCGCTGGAGTTGGCCTTAGGTTGGCAGAGGCATGCATGTGACGGACGGGCGGAGAAACTAATTTTCTCGACATCTTCACTCGCGTGCCCATCTCTGATGAACGGTGTAAAATGTTACACCGATACCAAGCGGAGCCTTAGGGGAATTTCTCCGGAAATTAATAGACCGTTTGCTAGGGCCGTGGAATTTGAGTACCTTGAGTCATTCCAAAAATGGGGGAAACCCTTTTTCGTCGAATTCGAGTACCTTAAGTCATTCCATAAGTGAAAGCGAAAGATGTAAATAGGGCTTGCCTTGGCTTACATGAAGATCCATCCATAGTGGCACGACGCATGCAGACGCCGCCGTCACTCCACAATTCTCTGCGAAGGTGGTTGGACCGGATCAGTGAGGCTCCGCGGCAAAACCGCGTAACGCCGGCCAGATCACTCACCGACGGCGACGGGCCGGCCATCCAGGAGGCGACACGACCAAACGGTCGGCGCGTCGGCTCCACATTCCTTCCATGACGTGGATGGGCTGCATACATACAGTCTGTGGTTGATTGATCAGCATCCGGCAGTCGGGTTTTCCCGCGTGCTCATGCTAGCCACTAAACCAGAGAGCATCTAGAGCCGGCCAATCATTCACATGCCCATGCCCATGCCCAGTCAGCACGCCGCTGCTGTTGCTTCTCCACGGGCCAGCATCATCAATCAATCACTAGGCTCACAGCCAAGCAGCTGATAAGCGAGCGGGCCGTACGTGCAACTTCTCCAGCGTGGCAGCCAACGCCCATCCATATATCACTCACTGTCACTGGTCCATGAGACGCAACCTGTCAATCGCCAACTTCTGCAGCTATTTATATATGTCCGTCGCTTCTCTTGCCGCGTCATTTCATTTTCTGAAAGAAAACTGAATTAGTGCTCTTGCACGGCATGGGAAATTCAGGCAACACCTAATCATGCATGCTCCAATAATAGATTTTCAGAGAGTATTGCACGGAAGGGTCTCTGATCGTATTTCTGTTCCAGGTACCTGCCTCCATACACCACATGGTTTCCATTTGAGGAGAGCTCGGGCGTGAAGGACCATCCCACGGAGGAGACCCAGGGGAGCAGGTTGCTCAAGAGCACGGCTCTGTCACAACTCTCCTACCTCGCCATCTTCATCATCGCCATCTGCATCACCGAAAGGGAGAACCTCGAGGAAGACCCCCTCAACTTCAGCTTGCTCAGCATCGTCGTTGAAGTCGCCAGGCAAGCCCCCTCGAAAGCAAAGCAAAACCCTGAAACGAATAACAAATATAACTGCAACTTAGTTCCGGCATTATTGGTTTCCTTCATGGAAGCTGACATATTTTAGCCTCACATTCTGCAGTGCGTATGGAAATGTGGGGTTCTCCATGGGCTACAGTTGCAGTAGACAGATCAGCCCGGACCGGCTGTGCACCGACAGGTGGACCGGCTTCGTCGGGAGGTGGAGCGATTCTGGCAAGCTCATCCTCATTCTTGTCATGCTCTTCGGGAGGCTCAAGAAGTTCGGCATGAAAGGTGGCAAAGCCTGGAAGCTTGGTTAGATGCAGCACCAGGTGGCCATTGCACTGCAGGTGGGTGGTCATGTTGTTTTGTGAATGGACTCTTCCCCTTTTTTCATTTTCTTACCTTCCATCTTTGTGTACTCATATAAGGTGCACAAGGAAACCTTCCACCTGCCATCCTTGTACAGATTCACCTGCAAGTTCTGCTAGTATCACATAGGTGAATGAAAAGTTAAATCATAAAAAAGAAAAAAATCAAGCATGGCTTGGTGGTTTGCTAGTCACTTGTTCCAAAAAGTTGGCAGCCACAGATCTGGAGCTGCAGATACACCACATCCTCGTGTGTACAGGGAGATTTTCCAGTCAAGTGGTGCTCAGCTCACATTGGATGTCCGGATGTATCTGAGGCCACAGATAATTATTAATGGAAAAGAACTATATTGCTATCTTCGTGCAACCTCACTAACCACACACTTTTCCTCAGAGATAAAAAGGAATAACACGCGTGTGCGACTAGATTGTGCCACATTGAAAGAAATGGAAAGGAAAGGAGGATAAGAAAAGTCCCACTACGATTGTATTCGCTTGAACATTCCTTTGCACGACGCGGTGTACACACATGTGTCTATCGGAACATGATCATTGAATTTAAGTTGTAGGAAAAAAAATCGCAATAAAAACCAGCCCAGAAAATCCCAGCATGTACTGATAATTGAACATCTAATCAAGTAATGCAAATTTTGCAACTCAACTTGAAATCCCAGTCATGTATTTCAATCAATGCAGTCTTGTCCTGTGTGGCGCTTTCTGTCAGATGGACTAAATACATCCACTTATCCCAACCCGCACTAATAATTGAAACTATAACCAAGAGAATGCAAATGTTGCAACGCAACTTCACAATCGGCATTTATTTCAGTCATTGCAGTCGTGTCTCCTCCGAGGAGCATTACAGAACACTAGATAGATCATATTGCAGTAGCGCGTTTACAGGGTAGTGAATTTCAGCATCACAATACACTAGTGAATACAGCTAGAAAAGTAGTGCCAAACCAAAATAATGCAACTTTACTTTGCAGGATCAAGTGTAAAATAATAACTGAACATAAAATCAGTGCGAAGATAAAGTGCTGAAATTAAATCAACAATATCCTCAGATCCAAAAATTGTTGAATGAAGGATGATAATTGCCCAAAATCGTTTCAATCGGGTCATAAAGTAGTTGAATGTTTTAATAATAGAGGCACATGCGTGTCCATGCATCAATTGTACCTGTGACCGGGCCCTTGTGGACACAATCAGCATCATGATTGTACAGGTGGACACACTTGTCTTACTCCACCCTACATATTGAGCACCAGAACTTGATCGTGTTGGGCAATGCTTGCAGGTGGGAATACTTAACCCATAAGACACCATGAAAACACAGCTTCCAGTTGCCAGGTCCAGCACTTCCATGTCTGAACTCAAAAGCCCACAAACCTCGATGCATCGATTCAGCTCAGCTCTAGTTATCCTGCAGAATCTGCCATCGCGTACAGCCATGAAGGCTGAAGCTCCCATTATTCAGTTTGGAAGCGCTTAGAGTCACCAAGGAGATGGTGAAGCATTTCCATGAGTTTGTGTCCAGAAGGCTCGGTTCCCTCTCCAAGTGTACAGCAGATTTATTCAGACGCTCTTACTTGTTTCTGGTATTCAAAAGCAATCCTTTGGTAGTCCAGCATTTGCTGGTTTCCTTGCTCTGAAGAACCTCGCGCCACTGAATAAGCCATCTCCAAGGAACTTGGATCTGATATTCACCTCTGTGTCCACAGTGACGGTGTCAAGCATGGCAACAATTGAGATGGAGGACTTCTCTGGCCAGCAGCTCTGGGTTTTCATCATACTGATGATATTGGGAGGAGAAGTGTTCACTTCTATGGTAGGGCTGCACTTCAAAAATGCTCGGGCCAACACTGAGGATGCTCTCCAGACAAGATTGGCTTTCATAAGCAGGGACATCGAATCCTCTGATGATTTCAACAACAGCAGTCAGAATTATATGGAAGGCATCCAGTCAGAGGAAACCATGCCGCACAATCAGGTACAGGAAAGCAAAGGGATGAATCATAAATCTCGCAATATTTTGGCTCATGTAGTAGCAGGCTATTTCATAGCAGCAATAGTTTGCAGCTCTCTTGTCATCACCATCTTCCTTTGGATTGATTCCTATGCAAGGCATCTACTGAAGAGTAAACATATCAAAATGTGGACATTCTCAATCTTCACAGCAGTATCATCATTTGCAAACTGCGGCTTCACTCCGTTAAATGATAGCATGGCAATTTTCAAACATAACCCGACTTTCCTTCTTCTAGTTACCCCACAGATTCTTGTAGGCAACACTTTGTTTGCACCACTGTTGAGGTTAAGCATATGGACCTTGGGAAAGGTGAGCAGCAGAGAAGAGTACGCTTACATCCTTCAGCACCCAAAGGAGATTGGATACAGGCATTTGCAACCTTATAAGAATTCTGTCAAATTGGTTCTGACTGGAGTGATGCTAATTTTGCTGCAAGCGATGCTTATTTGCTATTTCGAATGGGATTCGAAGTCCTTGGAGGGAATGGGATGGTTCCAGAAATTGATAGGCTCGCTGTTCCAGAGTGCCGATTCAAGACACGCTGGTGAAACTGTCATTAACATCTCGACCCTTTCTCCACCGATTATGGTGATATTTGCACTTGCCATGTGAGTATCCCTTAATAATTTACTTAAGTTCAATAGCATACTTAGGTTAGCTCTTACTGATAGCACGTATTACCTGGAGCAATATGACTATCTGAACCTTTATTTAGTTATTTTGCATGACTTTCTGAACAATGACAATAACAAAACAGCATAAATCTGAACCAAGATCAAATCTGTACCTTAATTATGGTCTGAAGTGGACAAGAGCTATTACTGAGAAAATAAGGCAAAACTAGTTATCATAGCTTGCAACATACCAGTCTTACATTCTCGCAAGGGTTTGAAAGATAATAACACATTAGCAGCTGAACATGCCTTATTCTACTAGACCAAAATAACAAAAAAAATCGGGAAATTCAAAGATCTTTACGTTTCATTGCATTGAAGAGAAGGGATAGTACAATCCTCCTAGGAGGCTGGGGTTACAAAGATCAAACCAAAATAAGAAATTGTTCACTCAAAACTGATGACACACCTAGGCTGAAATCAAAACAACTATACAGAGCTCAGCAAAGATAGAAATATAGTTCATTTCAGAGCAACAGGTTCAGGAAAACCAAGAAGTTCAAAATGACAACCAAATTTCAACACCAGGATATAATAGTGCCGATGGAGAAAGAAGTTTTTTCTAGAACAAGTGCCGCTGTGTTACCTCTGTATCTTCCTTTTGTGGTAATAACAGATCATGGGCTTATTTGCAGGTACCTTCCTTCTGGTACTTCAATCCTCGCTACATATGGTGATATCCGAAGTTTAGCAGATAAAAAGGAAAATCCGAATGGCAGAGCAACGTGGAAGAAGTTTGCCATGACCAAGCGTACTTGTTTAGTAATATTCACAGTTTTGGCATGTATAACTGAGAGGAAGTCAATGACTGCCGATCCACTCAATTTCAGCATCTTCAGCGTGGTATTCGAAGTGATCAGGCAAGTTGACATCCTTATGCGCAATTTCCTGTAGAAATAATAGATGGATAAATATGAACTAGCAGCATAAGAAAAGGTTGAGCTAATCTTGCCATCGGGGCTTATGAACACCGAGTGTGCTGGTTCAAAAACAATAATGCACATTTCTCTTTTTGCAGCGCGTACGGCAATGTAGGATACTCGCTCGGCTACATCTGCGACAAGTTACTGAAGCCTGATTCCGCGTGCAGAGACGCCTCGTACGGGTTCGTCGGCAGGTGGAGCGACAAAGGGAGACTGATCGTCATCCTGGTGATGTTCCTCGGGAGGTTCAAGGCGTACACCCTCAAAGGGAAGAAAACCCTGAATGTGCATCCATGTAGAAGTGGAACACCACATCAGAGGCCAGAGGTGGCTGGAAATTAGGAACCTGCATAAGATGGACCCTGAGCGTGTAGATCGGCTTAAGTGGCACCGCGTTGGGCGTGATCAAAGGAGAATGTATTATAGCAACCCTAAAAGACCAGGGATGCTCATAGCATTAGCTGTAATGTTGTAAGCTCGTCACCCTGGATATGGATGGGATGGGACGGGATGCGAAGCAGAGGAGACGGCCCCTTCGGCGAGGGAGACCGAGCCCCCGCGCCTCCCAGGTGCTTTCCGGCTCCACGGACATCCGGCTTCCGCAGTTCCGTCGCCGGGGCTTTTTTCAGTTTTGAGGGTTGCAAGAAACGGAGGCCGGTCTATTCTGTCTGGGCTTGTTCATATATGGCCCAACCGTGTATTAGGCTAGGGATCATGCTGATGAGAAAACCTATAGCCGGTTCTATAGAAACATGCGAGCTGCCTGGGATCCGGCACAGGAAGCAAAGTTCAGGCCTCTGGAGTACAATCTGTACACCATTCAATTCTCGTGCTTGGGGGATTGGGAGAGAGTCATGCAGGGTGGGCCATGGCATTTCCGGGGCGACGCCGTGATCATAAGGACTATGACGGGGTGACAAAACCATCCACAATCAGGCTTGACACCATAGAAATATGGATCCAAATTCATGACGTTCCCGATTTGTACGCTCATCTAGTCCCACAGCTAGCTGCCAAGGTGGGTGAAGTTTTGTTCACCGAGCCCTAGTCCCAAGACTTCACGGGAAACTTCTTTCGTGTTTGGGTTAGAATCAATGTGACAAAATCCTTTGAAAAATGCGGTGTCTATGATCCGAGATGGTGCACGCCAGATCTATAAAGTAAAGTATGAGAAACTACCGGATTGATGCGCCGTTTGTAGCATGTTGGGGCACCTTTTCAAGGGACATGGAAACGGGGAGGCGTGAGTACAACTTCCATTTCCACGTGGGTGGCCATTGAGATGTGATCGAAGTACTCGAGGACACAGGGAGGCGTGCATGGTCGTCGGCTGATTCAGCCTGACGAAGCATGTCGTCCTCGACCCATTCCTGCAATTCCCATGCCCTCTCCTAGAACTCTATCTCGGCATGGTCCTCTTTCGTCTCGCCAACGAAAGGTCCGTGGGAAGGGCACAACAACATTGACATGGTCGATGGGTGTGATTATGACGGTGACGAGGATGGCGGAATAGAGGGCGAAGGGCGACGGGGATGGGGGAGAGGGTGAGTGTGGTGGCGCCAGCAAAGGGGGCGATGGGGTTTATATACCCTTGAATGGGTGCGCTTAAGTGGGAAAAGAAGACGAATTTATCGTGTGCGGGTGGGAAACGGATGCGAAATGCGACAACGGGCATTAATTGGCGTTCTTCCCGGTGGACAAGAGATTGCGGCATTGGCAGGGCGGAAGAGGTGCTCATAGGAACGACAACGCAATTGACTAGTCTGCCCATGGGAGGAAGAGACCGAGCTAGAACTCCCACCTGCGCGAGCGATTGGCGGATGGGCACCCCAGCCTCCAAATATGGAGTCTCAAGGACTGTATATGGAGGGAGCGTGCTCCATAAATTATGTAGGATGAAGGTCACAACGGATCATCTATACTGCCATTTTCAGCCAAAATCATCGTAATGACGGTTATTATGTCGACGAGGGCATGTAGCGACTCTGGTAGGGTTACTCTAAAACCCTTGTACATCTAGCCAAACCCTAAAAAAAGGCTTAACTCCTCAAAAGATCTTTTAAGGAATTAACGTACACTCAATCAAACTCTCAAATGGTGAACTCCTAAAAAATGAGGAGTTAAACCAAAAAATCTCCTCCGCTCTCTCAATTTTGAGCAGCCACCAACGCTTCTCAGCAAAAAATTCTCTCTTCCCGCTACCATCTGTGATGCCTCCTTGATGGTGTTCTGAATTAGAGGGTGCTAGCCACGTCGGCTCCAACCATATGGGCTGGGCCGAATACCCCTCAAGATTATTAAGCAAGTGAGCCTCGTTCATCGGGCCATGGAGAGCCAAGATGGAAGATTCTGAAGACTTGGCGTGTACTCCAAAGATTTAGAGGTAGTCTTCAACACGGTTGCCCATTTGTAAACAATTGTTTTAAATGTAAGGTACATTTTTTGAATGTACGAAACATGTTTTTGAATAATGCAAACATTCTTTACACATTGTATGAACATTTTTCTAAAATGGCACGTACATTTTTTAAAACACGTGACATTTGTTAAATGTCAAAAAAAAACATAAACATGACTAACATTTTTCTAAAATGGCACGTACATTTTTTAAAATACGTGACATTTTTTAAATGTAAAAAAAAACATACACATGACTACCATTTTTCTATACATGTTTTAGCATTTTCAAATGCACGATTAAATTTTTTTAAATGGTTCTTTGTAATATAGTATTTAGAATACTCAGAAATAAATAAAAATTTATAAAGCAAAAAATGTGAATGTAAAACTGAAAATAAATAAATAAGAATGAACATGACATCAGATGGTGCACGGTTACTGGGCTGGGCCAACACATGTTCCTTGCAAGCGAGCCTTGGTAGGACTCGCAGCGGGCGGCACATAGCCTCACTCCGGGGAGCTCCTATTACGTGCCTTTAGCGCCGCGGAGGCCAACTGGCGCTCACTAAAGCGCCTAGTTGGGCCGGCACAAGAACGCACAAAGCAACAATCCTAAGCACGAAAAACAAGAATGAACATGACGTCAGATGGTGCACGGTTACTGGGCTAGGCCAACACATGTTCCTTGTAGGCGAGCCTTGGTAGGACTCGCAGCGGGCGGCACATAGCCTCACTCTGGGGAGCTCCTATTACGTGCCTTTAGCGCCGCGGAGGCCAACTGCTCACTAAAGCGCCTAGTTGGGCCGGCACAAGAACGCACAACACATCAATCCTAAGCGTGAAAAAACCACTCAAAAAGTTGAGCTCTCTAGGATTCGAACCTGCACCGTAGCTTTTTTGTACTAGTTAGGCCTCTGTTGGAAAAGGTAGTGCCTAGGAGGCGCTTAGGCACGCCTAGGCGCTAGGCAATGGCCAAACGCCTCGCCTAGGGCATAGGCAGAAGTCTAGGCAGAGCAAGTAAGAAATCCTCTACCCAAGCGAGAAATCATGCTAGTAAGAGCAAGTAAGAATTTTGCACTGAGATGCCAAAATGGCCATATTCCAATCGTAGTAGCTGGTAGTTAACATACTTATATGCCTTAAATTAATAAAATACACATATAATGACCACATATACACCTTGATAGTAAAAATTATATAACCGCCTAGGCTGCGCTTAGGGCCCTTAAGCAATGCCTAGGCACTAGGCGAAGGCCAACCGCCTCGCTTACGCCTACCGCTTTTTCGACTTAGGAATCACTACAACCACTCGACTTTAGTGCCTGAGAATAACATCAATTGTATAAGAACGATCGTGGTCGCGATATTTACTGCACAACACCGTCTACTGTAACACCTGGAATTTTGAATTATTTGGAAAAATCGTGAATTTGATAAGGTTTTGTTAAAAAGTTCATCAATTTTGAAAAATGTTTCACAAAAAACTGAAAAATGTTCATCAAGTTTGAAGAAAAGTTCATCGATATTGAAAAATGTTCACAAATTTGAAAAAAAAATCATTGATATTAAAAAGAAAGTTCATCATATTGGAAAAAAAAACTGATTTTGGAAATTAGTTCATTGAATTTGAAAAAAAGTTCATAAAATTTGAAAAAAACATCAAATTTTAAAAAAGTTCATTGAATTGAAAAAAGTTTATCGGATTTGAAAAATCCATCAATTTTAAAAAAAAGTTTACCTCGAATGAAAAAAAAGTTCATCAAATTGAAAAATGTCATCAGATTTGAAAAAAAGTTCATCAATTTTATTAAAAAGTTCATCAATTTTGAAAAACAAAATCATGGATTTGAAAAATGTAGACACATTTAAGAAAAGAAAAAAGAAAACAGGAAACAGAAAAGGAAAACACAAAAAGATAATATAGAAAACATAGGGGGGATCTTCTATACATAGAAATACATCGAATTAAATAAGTAGGTAAGTTGGCGAGGTGGTTAGTGCAATTCGGTCGCATTGTTGAGATCGCGAGTTCGATGGCTATTACTTGCAATCCCGCAGGTGACTTTTTTGAGTTTTAACCAGAAAACAAAAACATGAAATGGGCCAGCCGAGAGCTGAGGTTGTGTGTGCGCCGGTTTGCAGAATGTATTGCAACTGGCACTGAAGATGCGACTCAAAACTGATGCCGGTGGTTTGAGAGTGTGCATTAGAAATACCCTAAGGCCCGAAAGAGCTGGCCCTAATAGGCGACGCTAAAAGGAGTGCGAGAACCTGGAGGTGGTTGCTTAATTAGCAAAACCCTTGACCTTGAGCATGTATTTATCAGAGATTGATAAATGAACCACAAAACTTTGAGTGCCCATAACTAATTGAGAATGAAAATGATAGTGTTAAAGGAACGAATTAAAAATCCAATCACTCTATTCATGAAGCGCTGCACAGGGGAAAGGGTTTCACACTGCCCGGTGTGTTTGCAGTGCACTGTTTGTTACATGCAATCCCGCACGTGACTTTTTTTTTGAGTTTTAAGCAGAAAACAAAAATGTGAAATGGGCCAGCCCAGACTGAGGCTGTGTGTGTGCCGGTTTGCCGAATGTACTGCAACTGGCGCTGAAGGCGTCAAATAGGATTTGCCTTCACTTCATCCATACCTATCAATGAGCAGATACAGACCCGTGTTGAATGACAAAAAGCATTCAGACAACACTACTCAAATGGATGTTGGTGGTTTGAGAGTCCGCGTTGGAAATATCCTAAGCCCCGAAAGAACTGGCCCTATTAGAGCATCTCCAACAGACGCGCTAGATTAGCCGCGCGCTGGAAAAAACGAAAATATTGCGAGTGCGGGACCAAAACTGACGCTCCAGCAGCCGCGCTAATGTCACGCGCGCGGTAAGTTGGTTCAGCGCGCTGAGGAAAATGGCATCGCGCGCTACTTATTTGATGCGCCAGCTCCCGCGCGCTGGACGGGGAAGATTTGCGCGCAAGCGACCAACTGCCGCCCTCACCTCTCCGGCCGCCCCGCCCCGCGCCGTCACCGGTGAAATTCCACCGATGGAAGGCTGCGCCGACATCCGCCAGCCCCTCCCTACACCTGCGACCCCTCCGCCGTCGCCGCCGCAAACCCTAGCGCGGGGTTGACCTTCGGCTTCGCCGACAGCGCCCCTTCTCCTCCAAGCACCGGTCTTGCACGCGGCCTTTTCATGACGCCCCGGACGACCTCGCAGGGTGGCATTGCGCCGCCGCCCACTATGAAGCCACGGGGCTGTTGGAAATATGCCCTAGAGGCAATAATAAAATGTCTATTGTTCATGCTATAATTGTGTTATCCGGAAATCGTAATACATGTGTGAACACATAGACCATAACATGTCCCTAGTGAGCCTCTAGTTGACTAGCTCGTTGATCAATAGATGGTTACGGTTTCCTGACCATGAACATTGGATGTCATTGATAACGGGATCACATCATTAGGAGAATGATGTGATGGACAAGACCCAATCCTAAGCATAGCACTAGATCGTGTAGTTCGTTTGCTGAAGCTTTTCTAATGTCAAGTATCATTTCCTTAGACCATGAGATCGTGCAACTCCCGGATACCGTAGGAATGCTTTGGGTGTACCAAACGTCACAACGTAACTGGGTGGCCATAAAGGTGCACCACAGGTATCTCCGAAAGTGTCTGTTGGGTTGGCACAGATCGAGACTGGGATTTGTCACTCCGTATGACGGAGAGGTATCTCTGGGCCCACTCGGTAATGCATCATCATAATGAGCTCAATGTGACCAAGTGGTTGGTCACGGGATCATGCATTACGGTACGAGTAAAGTGACTTGTCGGTAACGAGATTGAACGAGGTATTGGGATACCGACGATCGAATCTCGGGCAAGTAACGTACCGATTGACAAAGGGAATTGTATACGGGATTACTTGAATCCTCGACATCGTGGTTCATCCGATGAGATCATCGAGGAGCATGTGGGAGCCAACATGGGTATCCAGATCCCGCTGTTGGTTATTGACCGGAGAGTCGTCTCGGTCATGTCTGCGTGTCTCCCGAACCCGTAGGGTCTACACACTTAAGGTTCGGTGACGCTAGGGTTGTAGAGATATTAGTATGCGGTAACCCGAAAGTTGTTCGGAGTCCCGGATGAGATCCCGGACATCACGAGGAGTTCCGGAATGGTCCGGAGGTAAAGATTTGTATATAGGAAGTCCAGTTTCGGCCACCGGGAATGTTTCGGGGGTCACCGGTATTGTACCGGGACCACCGGAAGGGTCCCGGGGGTCCACCGGGTGGGGCCACCTATCCCGGAGGGCCCTATGGGCTGAAGTGGGAAGGGGACCAGCCCCTGGTGGGCTGGTGCGCCCCCCATGGGCCTCCCCCTGCGCCTAGGGTTGGAAACCCTGGGGGTGGGGGGCGCCCCACCTGACTTGGGGGGCAAGTTCCCCCCTTGGCCGCCGCCCCCCCTTGAGATTGGATCTCTAGGGGCCGGCGCCCCCCAGGGCCCCTATATAAAGAGGGGGGAGGGAGGGCTGCGCACCCAAGCCCCTGGCGCCTCCCTCTCCCCCCGTAACACCTCTCCCTCTCGCTGAGCTTGTCGAAGCCCTGCCGAGATCCCCGCTGCTTCCACCACCACGCCGTCGTGCTGCTGGGTCTCCATCAACCTCTCCTTCCCCTTGCTAGATCAAGAAGGAGGAGACGTCTCTCCCAACCGTACGTGTGTTGAACGCGGAGGTGCCGTCCGTTCGGCGCTAGGATCATCGGTGATTTGGATCACGACGAGTACGACTCCATCAACCCCGTTCTCTTGAACGCTTCCGCTCGCGATCTACAAGGGTATGTAGATGCACTCCTCCCTCTCGTTGCTAGTAAACTCCATAGATTGATCTTGGTGATGCGTAGAAAATTTTAAATTTCTGCTACGATCCCCAACAGTGGCATCATGAGCTAGGTCTATGCGTAGTTTCTATGCACGAGTAGAACACAAGTTGTTGTGGGCGTCGATTTTGTCAATTTACTTGCCGTTACTAGTCTTATCTTGATTCGGCGGCATCGTGGGATGAAGCGGCCCGGACCGACCTTACACGTACGCTTACGTGAGACAGGTTCCACCGACTGACATGCACTAGTTGCATAAGGTGGCTAGCGGGTGTCTGTCTCTCCCACTTTAGTCGGATCGGATTCGATGAAAAGGGTCCTTATGAAGGGTAAATAGAAATTGGCATATCACGTTGTGGTTTTGGCGTAGGTAAGAATCGTTCTTGCTAGAAACCTATAGCAGCCACGTAAAAGTTTGCAACAACAATTAGAGGACGTCTAACTTGTTTTTGCAGCAAGTGTCATGTGATGTGATATGGCCAGAAGGATGTGATGAATGATATATGTGATGTATGAGATTGATCATGTTCTTGTAATAGGAATCACGACTTGCATGTCGATGAGTATGACAACCGGCAGGAGCCATAGGAGTTGTCTTAATTTATTTATGACCTGCGTGTCAACTGGAACGTCATGTAATTACTTTACTTTATTGCTAACCGTTAGCCATAGTAGTAGAAGTAATAGTTGGCGAGACAACTTCATGAAGACACGATGATGGAGATCATGATGATGGAGATCATGGTGTCATGCCGGTGACGATGATGAACATGGCGCCCCGAAGATGGAGATCAAAAGGAGCAAAATGATATTGGCCATATCATGTCACTATTTGATTGCATGTGATGTTTATCATGTTTTACATCTTATTTGCTTAGAACGACGGTAGCATAAATAAGATGATCCCTCGCTAAAATTTCAAGAAAGTGTTCCCCCTAACTGTGCACCGTTGCGAAGGTTCGTTGTTCCGAAGCACCACGTGATGATCGGGTGTGATAGGTTCTAACGTTCGCATACAACGGGTGTAAGCCAGATTTACACACGCAATACACTTAGGTTGACTTGACGAGCCTAGCATGTACAGACATGGCCTCGGAACACAAGAGACCGAAAGGTCGAACATGAGTCGTATAGCAGATACGATCAACATGAAGATGTTCACCGATGATGACTAGTCCGTCTCACGTGATGATCGGACACGGCCTAGTTGACTCGGATCATGTATCACTTAGATGACTAGAGGGATGTCTGTCTGAGTGGGAGTTCGTTAATAATTTGATTAGATGAACTTAATTATCATGAACTTAGTCTAAAAATCTTTACAATATGTCTTGTAGATCAAATGGCCCACGCTAATGTTGCCCTCAACTTCAACGCGTTCCTAGAGAAAACCAAGCTGAAAGACGATGGTAGCAACTACACGGACTGGGTCCGTAACCTGAGGATTATCCTCATAGCTGCCAAGAAAGCATATGTCCTTGAAGCACCGCTAGGTGATGCACCTGTTTTCCCAGCAACTCAAGACGTTCTGAACGCCTGGCAGTCGCGTAGTGATGATTACTCCCTGGTTCAGTGCGGCATGCTTTACAGCTTAGAACCGGGGCTCCAAAAGCGTTTTGAGCAGCACGGAGCATATGAGATGTTCCAAGAGCTGAAAATGGTTTTCCAAGCTCATGCCCGGGTCGAGAGATATGAAGTCTCCGACAAGTTCTACAGTTGTAAGATGGAGGAGAATAGTTCCGTCAGCGAACACATACTCAAAATGTCTGGGTTGCACAACCGCTTGTCTCAGCTGGGAGTTAATCTCCCGGATGACGCGGTCGTTGACAGAATCCTTCAGTCGCTCCCACCTAGCTACAAGAGCTTTGTGATGAACTTCAATATGCAGGGGATGGAAAAGACCATTCCTGAGGTATATTCAATGCTGAAATCAGCGGAGGTGGAGATCAAAAAGGAACATCAAGTGTTGATGGTGAATAAAACCACTAAGTTCAAGAAAGGCAAGGGTAAGAAGAACTTCAAGAAAGACGGCAAGGGAGTTGCCGCGCCCGGTAAGCAAGCTGCCGGGAAGAAGACAAAGAATGGACCTAAGCCTGAGACTGAGTGCTTTTATTGCAAGGGAAACGGTCACTGGAAGCGGAACTGCCCCAAGTACTTAGCGGATAAGAAGGCCGGCAATACCAAAGGTATATGTGATATACATGTTATTGATGTGTACCTAACCAGCGCTCGTAGTAGCTCCTGGGTATTTGATACCGGTGCGGTTGCTCATATTTGTAACTCAAAGCAGGAGCTGCGGAATAAGCGGAGACTGGCGAAGGACGAGGTGACGATGCGCGTCGGGAATGGTTCCAAGGTCGATGTGATCGCCGTCGGCACGCTACCTCTACATTTACCTACGGGATTAGTTTTAAACCTCAATAATTGTTATTTAGTGCCAGCTTTGAGCATGAACATTGTATCTGGATCTCGTTTAATGCGAGATGGCTACTCATTTAAATCCGAGAATAATGGTTGTTCTATTTATATGAGAGATATGTTTTATGGTCATGCCCCGCTGGTCAATGGTTTATTCTTAATGAATCTCGAACGTGATGTTACACATATTCATAGTGTGAATGCCAAGAAATGTAAGGTTGATAATGATAGTCCCACATACTTGTGGCACTGCCGCCTTGGTCACATTGGTGTCAAACGCATGAAGAAACTCCATGCAGATGGACTTTTGGAGTCTCTTGATTATGAATCATTTGACACGTGCGAACCATGCCTCATGGGCAAAATGACCAAGACTCCGTTCTCCGGAACAATGGAGCGAGCAACCAACTTATTGGAAATCATACATACTGATGTGTGCGGTCCAATGAGCGTTGAGGCTCGCGGTGGCTATCGTTATGTTCTCACCCTCACTGATGACTTGAGTAGATATGGGTATGTCTACTTAATGAAACACAAGTCTGAGACCTTTGAAAAGTTCAAGGAATTTCAGAGTGAGGTTGAGAATCAACGTGACAGGAAAATAAAGTTCTTACGATCAGATCGTGGAGGGGAATATTTGAGTCACGAATTTGGCACACACTTAAGGAAATGTGGAATTGTTTCACAACTCACGCCGCCTGGAACACCTCAGCGTAATGGTGTGTCCGAACGTCGTAATCGCACTCTATTGGATATGGTGCGATCTATGATGTCTCTTACCGATCTACCGCTATCATTCTGGGGTTATGCTTTAGAGACTGCCGCATTCACTTTAAATAGGGCTCCGTCGAAATCCGTTGAGACGACACCGTATGAATTATGGTTTGGAAAGAAACCTAAGCTGTCGTTTCTTAAAGTTTGGGGATGCGATGCTTATGTCAAGAAACTTCAACCTGAAAAGCTCGAACCCAAGTCGGAAAAATGCGTCTTCATAGGATACCCTAAGGAAACCATTGGGTATACCTTCTACCTCAGATCCGAAGGCAAGATCTTCGTTGCCAAGAACGGGTCCTTTCTGGAGAAAGAGTTTCTCTCGAAAGAAGTAAGTGGGAGGAAAGTGGAACTTGATGAGATGACCCCTCTCGAACCAGAAAGTAGCACAGCACAAGAAAATGTTTCTGTGGTGCCTACACCGACTAGAGAGGAAGTTAATGATGACGATCATGATCAAGTTACCACTGAACTTCGTAGGTCCACAAGGACACGTTCCGCACCAGAGTGGTACGGCAACCCTGTTCTGGAAATCATGTTGTTGGACAACGGTGAACCTTCGAACTATGAAGAAGCAATGGCGGGTCCAGATTCCAACAAATGGCTTGAAGCCATGCAGTCCGAGATAGGATCCATGTATGAAAACAAAGTATGGACTTTGACAGACTTGCCCGATGATCGGCGAGCAATAGAAAATAAATGGATCTTTAAGAAGAAGACGGACGCGGATGGAAATGTTACCATCTATAAAGCTCGACTTGTCGCTAAGGGTTATCGACAAGTTCAAGGAGTTGACTACGATGAGACCTTCTCACCCGTAGCGAAGCTGAAGTCCGTCCGAATCATGTTAGCAATTGCCGCATTCTACGATTATGAAATATGGCAAATGGACGTCAAAACGGCATTCCTTAACGGCTTCCTTAAGGAAGAATTGTATATGATGCAGCCGGAAGGTTTTGTCGATCCTAAGAATGCTAACAAAGTATGCAAGCTCCAGCGCTCAATCTATGGGCTGGTGCAGGCATCTCGGAGTTGGAACATTCGCTTTGATGAGATGATCAAAGCGTTTGGGTTTACGCAGACTTATGGAGAAGCCTGTGTTTACAAGAAAGTGAGTGGGAGCTCTGTAGCATTTCTCTTATTATATGTGGATGACATACTATTGATGGGAAATGATATAGAATTCTTGGAAAGTATAAAGGCCTACTTGAATAAGTGTTTTTCAATGAAGGACCTTGGAGAAGCTGCTTACATATTAGGCATCAAGATCTATAGAGATAGATCGAGACGCCTCATAGGTCTTTCACAAAGCACATACCTTGACAAGATATTGAAGAAGTTCAATATGGATCAGTCCAAGAAGGGGTTCTTGCCTGTATTGCAAGGTGTGAGATTGAGCACGGCTCAATGCCCGACCACGGCAGAAGATAGAGAAAAGATGAGTGTCGTCCCCTATGCCTCGGCCATAGGGTCTATTATGTATGCCATGCTGTGTACCAGACCTGATGTAAACCTTGCCGTAAGTTTGGTAGGAAGGTACCAAAGTAATCCCGGCATGGAACACTGGACAGCGGTCAAGAATATCCTGAAGTACCTGAAAAGGACTAAGGATATGTTTCTCGTTTATGGAGGTGACGAAGAGCTCGTCGTAAAGGGTTACGTCGATGCTAGCTTCGACACAGATCTGGATGACTCTAAGTCACAAACCGGATACGTGTATATTTTGAATGGTGGGGCAGTCAGCTGGTGCAGTTGCAAGCAAAGCGTCGTGGCGGGATCTACATGTGAAGCGGAGTACATGGCAGCCTCGGAGGCAGCACATGAAGCAATCTGGATGAAGGAGTTCATTGCCGACCTAGGAGTTATTCCCAATGCATCGGGGCCGATGACTCTCTTCTGTGACAACACTGGAGCTATTGCCCTTGCCAAGGAGCCCAGGTTTCACAAGAAGACCAGGCACATCAAGCGTCGCTTCAACTCCATTCGTGAAAATGTTCAAAATGGAGACATAGATATTTGTAAAGTGCATACGGATTTGAATGTCGCAGATCCGTTGACTAAACCTCTTCCACGAGCGAAACATGATCAACACCAGAACTCTATGGGTGTACGATTCATCACAATGTAACTAGATTATTGACTCTAGTGCAAGTGGGAGACTGTTGGAAATATGCCCTAGAGGCAATAATAAAATGGTTATTATTATATTTCCTTGTTCATGATAATTGTCTATTGTTCATGCTATAATTGTGTTATCCGGAAATCGTAATACATGTGTGAACACATAGACCATAACATGTCCCTAGTGAGCCTCTAGTTGACTAGCTCGTTGATCAATAGATGGTTACGGTTTCCTGACCATGGACATTGGATGTCATTGATAACGGGATCACATCATTAGGAGAATGATGTGATGGACAAGACCCAATCCTAAGCATAGCACTAGATCGTGTAGTTCGTTTGCTAAAGCTTTTCTAATGTCAAGTATCATTTCCTTAGACCATGAGATCGTGCAACTCCCGGATACCGTAGGAATGCTTTGGGTGTACCAAACGTCACAACGTAACTGGGTGGCCATAAAGGTGCACTACAGGTATCTCCGAAAGTGTCTGTTGGGTTGGCACAGATCGAGACTGGGATTTGTCACTCCGTATGACGGAGAGGTATCTCTGGGCCCACTCGGTAATGCATCATCATAATGAGCTCAATGTGACCAAGTGTTGGTCACGGGATCATGCATTACGGTACGAGTAAAGTGACTTGTCGGTAACGAGATTGAACGAGGTATTGGGATACCGACGATCGAATCTCGGGCAAGTAACGTACCGATTGACAAAGGGAATTGTATACGGGATTACTTGAATCCTCGACATCGTGGTTCATCCGATGAGATCATCGAGGAGCATGTGGGAGCCAACATGGGTATCCAGATCCCGCTGTTGGTTATTGACCGGAGAGTCGTCTCGGTCATGTCTGCGTGTCTCCCGAACCCGTAGGGTCTACACACTTAAGGTTCGGTGACGCTAGGGTTGTAGAGATATTAGTATGCGGTAACCCGAAAGTTGTTCGGAGTCCTGGATGAGATCCCGGACATCACGAGGAGTTCCGGAATGGTCCGGAGGTAAAGATTTGTATATAGGAAGTCCAGTTTCGGCCACCGGGTAAGTTTCGGGGGTCACCGGTATTGTACCGGGACCACCGGAAGGGTCCCGGGGGTCCATCGGGTGGGGCCACCTATCCCGGAGGGCCCCATGGGCTGAAGTGGGAAGGGGACCAGCCCCTGGTGGGCTGGTGCGCCCCCCATGGGCCTCCCCCTGCGCCTAGGGTTGGAAACCCTGGGGGTGGGGGGCGCCCCACCTGACTTGGGGGGCAAGTTTCCCCCCTTGGCCGCCGCCCCCCCTTGAGATTGGATCTCTAGGGGCCAGTGCCCTCCCAGGGCCCCTATATAAAGAGGGGGGAAGGGAGGGCTGCGCACCCAAGCCCCTGGCGCCTCCCTCTCCCCCCGTAACACCTCTCCCTCTCGCTGAGCTTGGCGAAGCCCTGCCGAGATCCCCGCTGCTTCCACCACCACGCCGTCGTGCTGCTGGATCTCCATCAACCTCTCCTTCCCCTTGCTGGATCAAGAAGGAGGAGACGTCTCTCCCAACCATACGTGTGTTGAACGCGGAGGTGCCGTCCGTTCGGCGCTAGGATCATCGGTGATTTGGATCACGATGAGTACGACTCCATCAACCCCGTTCTCTTGAACGCTTCCGCTCGCGATCTACAAGGGTATGTAGATGCACTCCTCCTCTCTCATTGCTAGTAAACTCCATAGATTGATCTTGGTGATGCGTAGAAATTTTTTAATTTCTGCTACGATCCCCAACAGGGGCCCCGTCTCCAAGCGACCGAATGCGGCAGCGGTGACGGCGACGTCGTCCGAAAAGAAGAAGAAAGTGGACGACACTTCTAGGCGCCCCAAGGAGAATCTTGCAGCGCGTCCGACCACGCCTCCGCCGCCCCAGGCACCGGTAAGCTTGCAATTTGTTGCGCCTGCGGCCGATGTGCACAAGGTGTTTGATGAAATGCCCACAAGGTATTGGTTTTACCTCTTTTTGTTGTTGTTGTTGTTGTTAGATAAATGTATACATATGGATAGCTTGATTAGTTTTCTTATTATCATACTTCGTAGTTTCAATGATGACATATATATGTCAACTATGGGTGTTGGCTCCAACAATTCTCATTGGTCTCAAACCAATGAAGTGCATGAAGATGATCATGAGTATGAAGTGTATGAGGATGATGAGGGTATCATCGATGCACCGAAAGGAAGGGCGTGCAACTACACCATTGAGGAAGACATCTTGCTATGTAATACATGGTTGAATGTGTCTATGGATGCCACCGTTGGAGGGGACCAATCTAGCGATACATATTGGTTTCGGATGAAGGAGTTCTTTGACGCACACAACAAGAGTGAAATTGAGTGCACCGATAGATCTCTTCGCTCCTGGTGGTCGAAGATAAACAAAGGTTGTCAAAAGTGGGAGGCGGCAATGAAGTCGGTTGACACTATAAACCCAAGTGGCACTAATGATAGAGATAGGGTAAGTGACATTTCTTTATGTTCCATGGCATCGAGGTTCTGACGGAGGCCCTAGCTCAAGGCGGCAAGTTGCAGAGGTGTGGTAGTTCCTCTCATTCTTTTGTCGTTTTGCCCCATCCTGAACTTGTTGATTTTTTAGGGTTCTTGCCTGGTCATTCAGCGCGTCTGAGGCATTGGAGGGAGCCAACTACCAATTGACTAGAAAGATGGAGGTGTTGCAGTTGGTCGATTGCGACTATGAGGTGAGGATCCTTTTCTTTCTTTTATCTTCTTCCTTTTTGTGATTGGTTGATTGGTTGCAGGGTAAGTTGGAATTTTGTCCCATATCACAATGTTTTGTCTGTTGGTGTAGAACTGTTCCTATTTTATTATGGGTTTCTGATTGGGCAACACACCAAATGAAGGGTAATTTGATTTGTGAGTTATGAGTATCAAGGTCCTGTGAGATATCTGTACTTAACAGGCAACACCTTCTTATGTGAAGAACCACCTAATTAATCAGCCTACTAATCCTTCTTTGACATTTAGAGGCAAGAGATCGCTATCTCCAATGGATTGATGTGGGAGGTGGTAGTGCAGATAGCGGCATCAGGCAGGGAGATACTGGAGGTGGCTCGATCGTCGACTGACAGGCTGGACATGCGGTGGAGGTGGAGGTCGTGCGAGGCGGCTCTTTCACCGATCTGTCCGTTCGAGCCCTTGCCCCTTGGTTTCCTGCCATGCTAGCAAGCATGACCACTGCCACGTCTTCTCTGGTGCTACCAGCAAGCAGCCGACCATGCCGCTGCCATGCCTCCGGCGCTCCCTGGCAGCCAGCCCTACATGACCAGATTTGTGAGCATTGATGCTTGTGCTTTCTTGTTCATGTTCTGGTGAGGAAGAAGGAAAAACGCTGGAGCCAATGGATTTTTAGTGGGACCATGTTCTATTTTAATGACAATGCTAAAGGAAGCACATTCCACAACTTTCTCTCAGTCATTGTTTTATCTCTAAAAATTGTTCTTTGGATGGTGAGAAATCACAATGCCTAGGTTAATTAATTGTTTGTTCTGATAATTTGTCTTAATGCAATGAAGGAACCAAAATATGGGGATGACGTTCATTCTTGGCCGGTTATTGATTGCGCTTCCGAATAAGTTGGAGCAATAATATTAGTTGGAGGCTCAAGTTGCTAGCAGGAGCAATGATAGTATAAATGTTCAACATATGAGTTTTCTGCACCTGTGTTTTTACGGGTGCCACCCTTCCTGTTATAGTAGGTTTTGCAGCCTAATCTTGTTCATCTTTGTGCTTGTTTCCTGATTCCCTTTTCTCATCCGTGATGTGATGCTCATAGGAAAAGGAAGAGTAAGAAGAAATCCATGAAAGAAAGATGGTTGATCGGCCGACGACGACGCGACTGTTCCCTCCAACGTTAATTCCGCGACTGTCAACAAGGTACTAGACCCTCTTTTCTCCCCTTGGTTCAATTCGATTCGATTTGGATGTTGCGTTGTTGCTACTCATGGAGGTCTGATTTGCTTTCCTTTCTGATGTGGTCGGTTTCAACATGCAGGTCGTCGTCATCAAGGCCTCGAGCTGGCTGCAACCAAGCACGACCTTTAGCTCATCCTGCACCGCGCTTGCAATCGCACGTGATAGCATGGGCTGTTCCACGCACGGATGACAAGCACGGCGGCCCCGACCAAGGTGCTCTCGCCCCTCTAATCTTCCCTGTGCCTCTATCCATCCCCCCCTGTTAGTTGTTGTTTGGAGTAGCTCTATTGGTTAGAATTATTTAGATGTAGCGTTCCGGATTTGCAGTCGTGCGCAGTAATCCTGTCGAAGGCATGCTATTATGTTTGTTCAAGTACCAACTGTGGTTTTAAATTGGGGCGAAGGAAGTGAAGATATTTAGGTTCATTATGTTTTCACAATTGCTAGGGCTTGCAGGTTAGAAGGACATTTCTTTGCGACACTGCAATGTGAGAGTTTACCTACTTCTTATGTTTAGTTCCTGAATCCCAATAAAACTATAAAAATCCTAAGCTACCTCTACACTGACAGAGCTTACAAGTTGGCGTAATTAGTATGAACACGCATGCATGTTTACCTTATCATCATGACCCCCAACAAGAAGTAGCTTCGCATCTAATAAGAAGTGATACACACAACCTGGTTTATGCTTGCTCGAGCTGAAGAGATCTCTCGGAAGATAAATGCTGTGTAAAATGCACATGGAACTTAATATAGAAGAAAGTAATGATAGTTAAACACTTAATTAGCAGTAAAAATAGCTGACACTATACTGAAATATAAAGGTGGGAACCTGGACGACTCTACCTTTTTCATGATAATCATCTGGCATACTTATCTGAACTGAACAAACCAAGGAACCGATGGAGCTACCACATAAAACAGTGAAAGAAAATAGGAAGAAAATAATCTAGGATGTGATCGACATGGCCATCACACATTGTTGTGATATTGGCAGTTTGTTTGACAACATATGTTTGGTTTATTTCCACTACAAGGCAAAGCAAGTGAAAAGAACAAATAAATCTTGTGTGGTTGTGTGATGCGACTCTTGTTGGTATACGACTACGACGATATACCAAATATTATTTATGTTTTTTCCTTTTTGAATTTTGTAGTACAGGAGGAATAGTGTTTTTTAGTTATCCATCAGGAACTACGCTTTTGCACTATTGAATAATGGCCTCAATTTTTTTCTAATGGAATTAGTTATGAAAATGACTTTTTGTTGATCACAGCAGTGGTGGATTTGGAGGGAATCAAGAAGTTGCTTCATCAATTGTCATTTATCTCTCTAACTTCCATTTACTCAAAGTGGTACATCATCATTTCTTATGTGTATTTTGAATAATTATGATGCTATATTCATAATTATTCACAAACTGAGCATCTAGCTTCGTTTCGTTGACATAGTAATATTTACATTCTCCTGGACAATGATATGTTTCGTTGGTTTGACACTGAAATTTAGCGTATTGTTTCAGTATCCATGCCTTTTGTTGTAGTGTCAGTAGATCTTCTCTTTTCTCCTTGTTTACTGTGAGATGATATATCTATTTCTATAGTATAGGTTGACTAAAGGATAGCTGTGTTTGCTCAAATAAAGTTCCAAAGAGATGGCATCGAGTTGAGTACATGATTAAGAGATAAAGGTCTCTGTTGATTCGATTGCAGTGAAGTGCAAATCATCTGGTGGAGAATCATTGGTGCAATATGGAATGGTCGTTAACATCTCATCGAACTATCAAGGTTCCTTTGTTTTTTCATGCAGGATCGAAGGATGAACCCGCCGTACTCGCGGCGCATGTCGCTGGTTTACATGCCGGTGCCGACCAAGAAAGTGACACACTTCTTCCTTCATTTTGGCACTTAGCTTCTTGGACGTAGGGATTTGTTGCATTAATTATAGTGATGGTTGATGATGGTTCAGTTCCCCTGTATGCTTTTCTAAATTGTGACCCGTGAGTGGTTCATATGTTGTGGTTTAGTAGATAGGTTTTGCGATCTTACAACATCTTGGTTATCTGCCACTGTGTCCGGCAACCATCTTCTAATGTCCCTATTTCATGCCATTGTTGGTACCTTGCAGATTTCATATGCTCCAGGAGGAGCAGGTGGTGTACAAGCAGCCAGGTAAATCGGTTGCATCCACCCGTTGTAAAGGTAGTTGTATCAATCCAATTACATCGAGTTCGTCGTACATCTAGCTAACTTTGGTCCGATTATTCTCAAATGGATAGTTGCAATGGTGGAGGACGAGATCCACGCGGAGGCTTCCTGAGAAAAGGCAAGATGTCAGGTTGGTCAAAGAATTTTACTGCCATCCAAAAATATGGAAGGACATGATTTTTTTGTATAATGTGAACTAGATTCATGAATGAGTAATTGGTACCTTCATTTGAATCAACTTCATCAAACAATTTTGCTACGATGTGATGTTATTCAGTGATCTAACGTTGTGCAAGTACACAATTTCGTGTGTTAGCTTATTTAATCCAAACACACCATGCCCATGATCATCTGAATAAACTGAAGGACATGCATGATATCACAGAGAGTGAATAAACTGATTTGTCCTGATTTAAAATGAATAATTTTTAAGTTTAATTACATTGATTAGATGATGTTGGTTTTGGAAATTCCAAACAATAGGTCACCACCTCTGTTTAAACACACTACAAATAGCAACCTACCTCTGAATCTCATGTGGTTCTCTGAGATTTGTATGTCACCTTACCCATTATAGTGCCCTCTAGGCGGTCCAAAACACCATTACACAGGTCATTCTGCTTTTGTAATAAGCTATTAGCTTGCATACATGAAAATTTTAGCTAGTATGATTGTTAGGAGGATGGAGGAACTATTTCCCCTCCCTCTTTGTCACACGCCTATCAGTCATGGGCGTCGACGCTGACCGACGAGACCTGGTCTATTGTGGAATGCGCCGCTAAAAATATTGACAAACCTCTTTCCAACATACTTCTGTTTGTGATGCTTTGTTCTGGAGTGCTTTCATAATTTCATTGATGTGCTATTGTGCTTATAAGTACTGATGATGGATTCCATTTCTATGGCAAATATCCATTTCATATTTTTGTAGCATTGTTAAGTGTTTTGTTTGCCCTGATTTGAAGTGGGTGTTATCCTTGAAAGAAATCAACTTTACCTATCTAGTGGCACTAACTTTGCTGCATATGGTCTTCTCATCTATAGTATGCTTTGCAGTACAAACATTTTCAAGATACTTAATAGCATGAAATTTTTACATGGTTGTCATGTACTCCCTCCATTCCTAAATACAAGTCTTTTTAGAGATTCCACTATAGAGACTTGTATTTAGGAACAGAGGGAGAATTTCTCTAATCTGTGTAATAATTAAGACTTCATACGGTTGTAATAATTTCGTGTGTTAGCTTATTTAATCCAAACACACCATGCCCATGATCATCTGAATAAACTGAAGGACATGCATGATATCACAGAGAGTGAATAAACTGATTTGTCCTGATTTAAAATGAATAATTTTTAAGTTTAATTACATTGATTAGATGATGTTGGTTTTGGAAATTCCAAACAATAGGTCACCACCTCTGTTTAAACACACTACAAATAGCAACCTACCTCTGAATCTCATGTGGTTCTCTGAGATTTGTATGTCACCTTACCCATTATAGTGCCCTCTAGGCGGTCCAAAACACCATTACACAGGTCATTCTGCTTTTGTAATAAGCTATTAGCTTGCATACATGAAAATTTTAGCTAGTATGATTGTTAGGAGGATGGAGGAACTATTTCCCCTCCCTCTTTGTCACACGCCTATCAGTCATGGGCGTCGACGCTGACCGACGAGACCTGGTCTATTGCGGAATGCGCCGCTAAAAATATTGACAAACCTCTTTCCAACATACTTCTGTTTGTGATGCTTTGTTCTGGAGTGCTTTCATAATTTCATTGATGTGCTATTGTGCTTATAAGTACTGATGATGGATTCCATTTCTATGGCAAATATCCATTTCATATTTTTGTAGCATTGTTAAGTGTTTTGTTTGCCCTGATTTGAAGTGGGTGTTATCCTTGAAAGAAATCAACTTTACCTATCTAGTGGCACTAACTTTGCTGCATATGGTCTTCTCATCTATAGTATGCTTTGCAGTACAAACATTTTCAAGATACTTAATAGCATGAAATTTTTACATGGTTGTCATGTACTCCCTCCATTCCTAAATACAAGTCTTTTTAGAGATTCCACTATAGAGACTTGTATTTAGGAACAGAGGGAGTATTTCTCTAATCTGTGTAATAATTAAGACTTCATACGGTTGGAATTCCAATTACTTTGTTGACATTCAAGAAATCCATAATCTTTACTTTTTTACGTGAGCTTATCATGTGCTCTTAGTAGCTTACAAAATTCGATGTACTTCACTTTTCTGATACTATACTGCCATGGGTCATTTAGCTAATGGAGGTGTGTGATGCGACCTAAGCTGGAGTACAACCTGTATGCTCATTTATATCCCTCCTGTTGCTAATCTACAGGAAGACATTCTATCTTATATTTTTGTTGCCTAAAGAAACAAATGAACCTCATGTTTTTCCTTGATAGCATATGAGCCATGCTGTTGGCTATTGTTATTTGGAGTTTAGATTGAAATGCTTCGGATTTTGTGCCTCTCATGAACACAATTATGTTATGAAATCAAACTTTCCTATTTCTAAACAGATTAAATCTGTTGGCTGCTAATAATTGTGTTTATAAATAAATTCTATTGTTGTTTATTAAGTTTGTGCCAAATGTGTTCTGCATGCTCATTTCTTTCGCTAATGTGATGTCATGGTGGCGTTCATTTGTCTATTGTACCATTTGGCTGTGTCGCAGTATGATGTTATGGTGGCGTTCCATAGTCTGAATTTGGATCGTGGTGTAGGTCTCGGCAGGACCCAATGGTAGGCTAACGATGTGGTGGCATCTCCAAACCCTTAGGTGGCATCCGCAGGGCAGTGGGCAACAATAGGGCATCGGGATTACAAGAGTGCCAACATATATGCTGACACTGACCCTACGAGTATTACTACGGAGGTGAAGCACTAAAGCACCATTTAGTTTGTTAGTGTGTGTTTCTATTGAATTAGTTATCGCAGTTCAAATTAGTCTAATAACAATGCCTTTCGGGATTTCCTAGCTGGGCAGATTATTCAGCCTATGTGGGCGTTGATGAAGTAGATTTAACCCTGTGAGTGTTATATCTTGTACTTTACATACCTTTATCCAGCCTGAAAAATATCATACCTCGAAGAATTCTCATGGAGAACCAATATGCGTCCATTCCCATATCCTTCATGACACGCTTATCTTCCTGCGGTTTTTGGCAATTAAGGGTCAATACTACTTAATTTCCATTTGTTGGATTTGAACTTAAATTCAAAGATCTTCTCACAGTGCGCTCTTAATCAATAACTTTAAGCATATACTTTATGAAAAAATAAGGATCTAGTTAAAAAGCAAGATTATCGGTTTATCGAAATTCAGGAGTGAATTTCAATGTCCTTTTGTATTGTATGTGCTAAATTCGATGTCTTTGCTAAAATTTCTCTGAGTGATGTTGTATTAGCAACGAAAAAGAGCTGATGTTCTGTCCATTTTCTAATCTCCCTGTTAAAGAAATAATCTAGGTGATTGTGCTGTTTAATTCAAAAGCATAACATCAAAATGTCCTATTTTTAATCATATTATGTATATGCCAGTAGTTGTAGTTCTGTAGGATAATTTGCTCAAATAGCACCAAGCTAAGCAATGCCATGGTTATGACTATAATACACGGTTCTTTCTTCCAGGGAAATGTGCTAGCAAGGGTATGGTCGAGCATGATGGACAAGATGGATGGCAGGAAAGAGAAGGGGTCGTAGAATGTTTCGGCGAATGGCGATGCAAGGCTTGTGCTTCGGGGAGCAGGCCAATGTGGTTGGATGAGCTCAACCCATCAAATGGCGCAGTCAAGTTGTATGCCAAAATTATGGTCTTCGGTAAGCCGAGTTGTCTCCAGGAGGGTGGATCCCTTAACTATGAGGTTGGTGCGTTGATATTTCTACTGTCGGCCATGTGTTTTAGAAGCAACCTCTGAGTCCTGCACTTGTATGTTTATTATGTGGACTACCGTGTGATACTCGAGCCCTCAATCCATATTCCTAGATGCATTTTATCTAACCATAAAGCTATTGGTTTCAGATAATTTCAAGTCGCAAGGTATTGGCATATACCCAAGCATATTTGTGCTTCAAGATGAGGAGCTAGTCCTGACGGCAAACATAAGCAAGAGGTGGTGCGGTGGAAGAATACGGCGTGGACGATTCCAGCAAGATGTGGCTCGAGTGGATGTCGGTGATGCAACAATGAGAAGATCCTCTGGTTTGGCTGCTCTCTAGTCCTCCCAATCCCTCTATTTTCTTAGAATATATTTCTCTTTCTTTCATGACTATCGGAGGGATTGACCACGGGTAGCCTCATGAGCACCCTATAGCGTTTCAAGACATCGGGGCTCTCAAAGCCCCTCGCACCTCTCGAATGCGTGACTGGCTCCTCGGGGCGGCTAGTCCAGGATGCCGGCTACTAGAAGACGGGGTGCTCTCAGAAGGCGGCCTCAAGGGAGTCGGCTCCTAGCAGGCGGCCCTGCGTCCTCTCAAAGTTTGCACCCATTTAGTTCGACGGGACGGGGCATGGCTACAGGAGCACCTGCCACCCCCGAATCCCGGAGGAACGTGGCCACAGTGCAGGCATACCAAGCGGACACCCCTCACCCGGCGCGGCACTGTGGCCACGCGACTCATGACGCGGCCTACGTCAGCTGGCGCCATGCTCCCACGACGGGCGGTTAGTACGGCCCGCAGGCGGCATGCTCTACCTGTCCGCGAGCAACTAGAAGACGGCGTACCTCGACCAGGCGGCCTCAAGGGCGGGCTGGCCTCTAGCAGTCGGCCCTCCCTTCCCTCGTAGTATGTGTCAGCGTTCTGGGACCGGGGGTCCCCAGACTTGCCTGCCTGCGGCCCACGGCGTGGCTGAGCTAGCAGGCCCGTGCGGCCCATCTTCATCAACAAGGCATTCAAGACCCTCGCGAGGGTCCAAGCCTCACGAGGCGGGCGACGCAAGACCTCCTCAGGAGCGGCCTCGCCAGGTAGGCTCACGAGGGGCGGAGAGATCAAGGCAAGGCAAACCTCGCGAGGTTCTCGTGACGTGAGCCATGACGACCGAGACCAGGGGGTGCCAGCGCGCGCGGGGTCCTTGTTTCCTCTTTTGTGCCAAGGGGGCAAGCGCAGGCGCGGAGTACCGAGGCATCAAGCAAAGGTTTCCATATCGGTGCAACGAGACCAAGACCAGCGGGACGACAAGATGGAGGTCACCATGGAGCCCAAGACAGCGTCACCACCAGAGCCTTTTGCAGGCGAAGACCGCTTTTGTCAGGATAAGCTGTACTAGCTGTCCCCTTTCAAATTGGCCGTTGTTGGCTCCCTTCCTGCTCAATATTTGGGGAGAGGACCAGGGTCTATATAAGTAGAACTAGCCATCACAGTAGGGGGGACGGGTCAAGGACTCATTCAGAGGCATCTCACCCACACAAGTTCGTCAAGCACAAGAACACCTCAACCTCAGGAGGCTGTTCTTCCCCTTGTACTGTTCATCATCAGCCCAAGAGGCAATCCACCACCACCACACTTGAGTAGGGTATTACACCACAACGGTGGCCCGAACCAGTATAAATCTTGTGTCTTTGTCTTGTGAGTTCATTGAGTTCGTCCGCGAGATCTTAGAGAGCTAGGGCATGGATCGGTAGGGAGGAGATCTTCGCACGCACCCAGTGTTCGAACCTTGAGGGTTTTGCCGGAACCTGTGATCCGACATTTGGCACGCCAGGTAGGGGTGCGCCGGAGCCTCTTCCCCGCCAATCGACCTGCCGACGCTCTGCGGCCCCGATGTCCGGCGACCCAAGGGCCAACTCCGACCGTTGGGCAGCCTGGCCAGCTCGGGCGGCGCCACTTGCCCATGAAGACCTCGACCCCGCGCTCCAGGCAGCACGAGCGCCACCTAACGCTGCGGGAAACGAGCGGCGCAGCCAGGCATCATCCACCCTCACTCCACGACAAGCGCGAGCCGCTGCAAGGGCCGCAAGCCACGTCGCAGCAACGGGGCCCCACACCCGGTGGGAGCAGGCGAACATGCGGGCCGCGCTCATGGTGGCGCAGGAGTTGCTGCGGTGCCGGCTGATGGAGAGCGGCCACGACGCACTGCTGGAACATGTCGCTGAGCTGTTGGATGCGGCGGCGTCAGGAGCGCCGCCTTTCTGCTATCTACTCCCTTCCCGGGCCGCTACTAGACCTCACGACGGGCCTCGCCGCAACCACGCGCCCTCGGGTGCGCCTGAGGGCTTCATCGACACCAGGACGGCCGGCGGTGCCGGGGCCCCCGTTGCCCCCACGCCGCCTCCGATGAGCATGGGCACGAGCGTTGCCCCCCATGGCCCCAGTGAGGCGTCGCGCTATCATCCTCAGGACGCCGCGCTGGGCCAGGCGACGTGGAGTGTGGGGCACTACGGCGAGGTGTTTGGGGTGACATCCCCGAAAGCCTATGTGCCCCGCATGATGGACCAGGAGTACACGCCGGAAGACGACCCTGGCTCGTTTCTCGGGCCAGGTTGGGAGGAGGAGGCATTAGGAGTTGAAGCCTTCCAGGAGCCGCCGGAGAGCCCCGCCAACCGCGTCATTGACAACAGATACAGGGTACCACTAATCCCTGAGGAGCAAGCTTATGCTAACCATGGGTCGCAGGAGAATCAGGTCACCACAGCGGCTGGCTGCCCCAGCTCGGCGACCTCCCTCCCGCCAGGAGGATCGCGCTGGGGGCAGCAGGAGAGAAGCCGGGGGCCAGATCCCTCGCCACGTCGCACGGAGCAAGGTCCCCCTGGAGGTAGGCCCTCTGCTGGGGAGGTGCTGAAAAGCCTACCCCCGGCAGAGGACCCGTGGTCGCCGAGGGCGCCGCTGGCGTCCCCTTTCCCCCTTTGTGTCGTCCTGGCTGCCAGTCGACTCAAAGGTGGTCGAGGGCGGCGCAAGGCGGGGCCCTCGCCTGGCGATATGAAGCAAGGCCGGTACCTGTGAAGAAGGCCCAGTGCCTGTGAAGATCGCCGCCCGTGACACTCTCACGTAATAATGAGTGGGGCTATACACGCCTCGGAGTCTTCGGAGAGCCACCCTCGGGCCTCGTGGGCTCCCTCCCACGCCTAGTGGCAGTACTTAGCTCCGCGCTGGTGAGAAGACTTGAAGACAAGAAGACTAGACTAGGTGCCGGATGCGGCCATTTGCTTTGAATCTCTTTTCTGTAACCTTGCCTTCTGGATTCGGATTTAATTTGAAGTTGAGTTTTCATCGATGCGCGCGGGGGGTGCCTTTTCTCGTTCAAGCGATTTCTTGCCATCCGGTTTTCGCCTTGTTCTGAAGCTCGTGCTCGCTGCCTCCCCCTCGCGAGCGGGGTTGGGCGCGGCACACGCACCGAACGCGCTAGTTGGCGCTAGATCCTTGCGAGGCCTGCTCGGGCGAATCTGCAGGCCTTTCGGGAGCTCTGTGGCAACTCTCAATCTTGCAATTCGATTCAGGGCCCGCCCCAGCCAAGGTAAGCCACAACAGCAAAACTTGCCCCTAGGCTCGTGGATCCATGAAGGCGCACACTTGGCTTGGCATAACAGAGTAAAATTGCGATTTGTTTACATGAGGGGCTCCCCCTCTCAAAATGCTCTCACAATCTTTAAGGGCCACGCCCAGGTTTTTGCATACAGGATAAAACAGCAGGGGAACATGAGATCAGCCAGATATGTTGCTCGCCGCATCACCTTCGGACGCGTCACTCGCATCGTCGCCGGCCTCGCCAGCATCGTCGCCACCTTCGGCGACGCCTCCGTCACCGTCGTTGACCACGTCACCTTCGTCTGCCGCGACTACCACCGCTCCGTCTTCGGAAGTGAAGGCCCTGACCAGCGCGTCCACGTTGTCCTCCATCCACCGCGCCAGGTGACCACGAATGGCCTGAAGTACAGGGGCAATGGCGGCGTCGAAGTCGAAGTTGGGGAAGGAGTTCCGAAGATGGCTGAAGACACGGGAGAACGCGCGCTCGAGCAGGCCCCAGCTTCTCTCTTCCACAAGCTGGCAAGCCCTATCAGACCGGGCTTCCAGGCGCGTCACCATGATGGTGAAGAAGTTCAGGTGACTGACGTAGTCATTCGAGTGAGGGTGCGATGCGTTCTCATCGCAGATATAGCCCAGGGCGGTATTAGCCCTGTTCCGGAGGTCCTGAAGCATGGGGGCGTGCTCGCGCTCCAGCGTCCGCCGTTGAAGCACTTCCTCCCTGTTTTGCCGTGCGACGGCCTCGGCGTCATCAACCCGTTTCCGAAGAGAAAGCATCTTGGCGCGGGCGGAGGCCAAGTCCGCCTGCACCGTGACCAGGGCGGCAGCCGTGGCCTCCTCATGCCTCTCCGCCTCATCTAACCTGGGCCTAAGAGCGGCGGTCCTGCTCGCTGCCTCAGTTCCCGCAAGCTTCAGCTTCAGGTCGTGCCAACCTTCAAGATCCGCGCGAACCTCGGCCACCCGGCGGTCGACTTCCTCCTGGACCTTGGCCTCACGAGCCCCGACGACATCTTCCGCTTGGGCAACTTGACGCTTCCTCGTCTCCAGTTGCTCAAGCTTGAGGCTACGCTCCACGGCTTCCAGAGCCAACGCCTCCTCACGCTTCCGGACCTCCTCTTCCTCGGCAGGCGTCCCCCTCAGCGACGCAAGGGCGGCTTTGCACGCCTCCACTTGCCGCTCGAGGGACGCACTCCAGGCGTGGAGCTCCCACGCGCGCTTCTCCGCAACCTCGCGATGGCGGTCAGCCTCACGAGCCTCCTCCAAGGCTCGGGAGCAAGCCTCACGGGAAACCTTGAGGGACGCCTCGGCCTTCGCATTATCAAGATCACGCTGGTAGCGGCCAAGGTTGATGGCCACCCTTAGCTTACGCCGTTCCTCCATCAGCCGAAGACCCTCAGCCTTAAGGCGCGAGTCGACACCCGCGAGTTCTTCACCAAGTCGGCTCATCGTGCCCATCGCCTCCTGGAAGAGTTCATGACGAACGCTCCGCCCACGCTCGAACTCCAACGCATGGCCCACCTCGTCCTCCGCCACGGGGGCTGCAGGCGGGACGTGAAGCGGCGCACCCCCTCTCAGCAGGGGGCTGGGGGCTGGTGCCGCTCCAGGTGCCAGCCCGACCTCACGAGGGGCTCCGGCCAGTCGGGGCCCGCTGCTTGAGGAGGAGTTGAAGACCGAAGGCAACCAGCTGTTGTCCATGACCAGAGGAGGAGTCCGGGGAACGCCCGCCAAGCTCCAAGCCAAGCCGTGGAGGAAGGTCAACGGAGCCGCAGATTCAAAGCGCCATGAAGGCGAGCGCACCCCCTCGGCCGGCTCGGCTCCAGGCGCGGCATGCAGGCTCGGGATGCTCAAGGCCGATGGGGGTGCCGAAGAAGGCGGGGGTTGTTTCTCGGGGGACTCAACAACCCTGGCAAAGGGGGTCCTGAAGATCCAGCGTCAGGGAGGAAAGCAGCAATCAAGAAATCATGAGGTGCAGTACTTACTCGTCGATGGCGATGTACTTTTGTCGCTTCAACGGCCCGAAGATACCGCTGCCGCTCGGAGATCCTTTCCTCTCACGGAGCTCCTCGAAGTCCACGCAAAGCCGACCGAAGCGCTGAACGTGGCGGCCAGTACGGGGTGCAGCCGGAGAAGTGCTCGAGAGAACAACTTCAGGGGTGCCTGGCTATGGAGAACAGTCGGGCACCGTCTCACCGTGACTTCCCGAGGCCTTCGAAGTTTCAGCCTCGGGAGCCGCGTGCTGCATTGTCTCAGCGACCGACGTCCCAGAATCACAGGATCTTGAGGACGACGCCCCAGGAGCCCCAGGCGGCGTCCGCACATCAGCACTCGTGCCGCCAGCCTCTGGCGGCGCTCGTCCCCCTGCACCCACATTCGGGACGAGCTCGGCGCCGGCGAGAAGAGGGGAACCACGCTGACAGGGTTCTCGCGGGACCCCACCAGGCCGTCCGGGCGCAGCCCCCACTCGTCAAAGGGAGGCATGCTCCCTGCAAATTCAGCCTTGTTCTTGCAGCGGTACAGCAGACAGTTCTTCCCAGGCAAGTCGTCCGGCGAAGGGACACCTGTCAGGACCTCGAGCACCGTTTACTGCGTCCCAAGGGGGAGCCCGGACTCCTGAAACCTCATATGGTCCTGACTGCTGAGCAAGGTCTACATCGGGAGAGAATGGCGCTGAAGCGGAGCGACCCGGCGCTTGATGAACTCCTTCACCACCATCGGCGCGGTACCGCGGTCCTTCAGCCTCCTCAGCCTGAGCCAGATGGGGACAAGATGGGGGCTCGCGAGCCTCTCGTGGCCCCAGCCCGAGTGGGAAACGCAGGCACTGATGGGGCGTGGAGCAGAGGGCTGAGCACACCGGTGTCGACAAATACCCATCGTGTCCGAAACTCGCTCGTGGATGGAGGAAGCTCGAAGCCGATCCCCGTGCCCGCCGTCGCGGCCACGGCCTGGAAGCTCACGCACCCCGAGCTTTGCCGGGGATCAGTCAGATGCAATGAGAAGAAATAGTGGAGAAGGGCCACAGAAGGAGCGATGCCCACCATGGCTTCACACACAAAGGCGAAGACGGCGAGGAGAGTCACGGATTGGGGGTCGAGATGCAGCATATGGATCTGGTAATGTTCAAGCACCGCGTTGAAGAAGGCGGAGAAAGGGGGAATCAGGCCTGCCCAAAGGGCATCAATGAAGATTGGGACCTCGGTGGCCGCCCGAGCAATGCGAGCGCGAGACGCAGGCCAAGCCACCGTCTTCCCCCACTCGTTGAAACTGTTGGCGAGCATGGGATGCACCTTGTCCATGGCCTCGTTGTTGAGCACCAAGGATCGGCCGACTGCAGGCTCGGCGGCTGGAGGCGAACTTGGCGAAGACAGAGGCTTCTTCCCCTTTTCTGCTTGTTTCGGCGCCATGCCGATGAAGCAGGCAGAGTGTAGGTCAGATTGGAGAGGAGAAGCAGAGTCTCAAGGAAGCAGAGGGACTGGGGAAGCAAGGCGTGGGTGATGGGAGAATAACTGTGTAGGTTGCGGGGGGCGCATAGCCAGGCGGATTCCAAGGCAGCGTGGGGAAGCGGAGACGCCCACGTCCAGTCAACCGCCACACGTAAACCGAGGCCACAGGCTTTTGGGGCCCGCGGTGCTCCGCGCTTGACCTTTGGCTTCGCCTCGAAGCCAAGCCCGAGCGCGCCTTGGGTCCGGGGGCTACTGTGGGCGTTCTGGGAACGGGGGTCCCCAGACTTGCCTGCCTGCGGCCCACGGCGTGGCTGAGCTAGCAGGCCCATGCAGCCCATCTTCATCAACAAGGCATTCAAGACCCTCGCGAGGGGCCAAGCCTCGCGAGGCGGGCGACGCAAGACCTCCTCAGGAGCGGCCTCGCCAGGCAGGCTCACGAGGGGCGGAGAGATCAAGGCAAGGCAAACCTCACGAGGTTCTCGTGACGTGAGCCATGACGACCGAGACTAGGCGGGCGCCAGCGCGCGTAGTGTCCTTGTTTCCTCTTTTGTGCCAAGGGGGCAAGCGCAGGCGCGGAGTACCGAGGCATCAAGCAAAGGTTTCCATATCAGTGAAACGAGACCAAGACCAGCGGGACGTCAATACGGAGGTCACCATGGAGCCCAAGACGGCGTCACCACCAGAGCCTTTTGCAGGCGAAGACCGCTTTTGTCAGGATAAGCTGTACTACTTGTCCCCTTTCAAATTGGCCATTGTTGGCTCCCTGCCCGCTCAATATTTGGGGAGAGGACCAGGGCCTATATAAGTAGAACTAGCCACCATAGTAGGGGGGACGGGTCAAGGACTCATTCAGAGGCATCTCACCCACACAAGTTCGTCAAGCACAAGAACACCTCAACCTCATGAGGCTGTTCTTCCCCTTGTACTGTTCATCATCAGCCCAAGAGGCAATCCACCACCACCACACTGGAGTAGGGTATTACACCACAATGGTGGCCCGAACCAGTATAAATCTTGTGTCTTTGTCTTGTGAGTTCGTCGAGTTTGTCCGCGAGATCTTAGAGAGCTAGGGCGTGGATCGGTAGGGAGGAGATCTTCGCGCGCACCCCAGTGTTCGAACCTTGAGGGTTTTGCCGGAACCCGTGATCCGACAGTCTGCGCGCCATTAATATGATGAGACGGAGCGTGGCTACTGTAGCCATACGCCCCCCGACAAGGCCTCCGTCACCAAGGGCGAGGCTACAGTAAAAGGCAGCCGGCGGGACCCACCAGCCGGCAAAGAAGCCGGCCCCCAGAGACACTGACATTCGGGTCCTACACCCAGACGGATTACCATTGTACCACTGGGGGTAGGCCTATATAAACCCCCAGGTTCACCCATGCAAAGGGTTCAGAACCCAAGCCATCATACACTCACATAGCTAGAGAGGCAAAGGAGCTAGCCTTGCCCTTCTTCCTCCTCTAGCCGAACAACTCAAGAAGCAACCTTGTAGCCTCCTATTGACGATAGTCATCATGTGGAGACCCCGCAGAGCAGGACTAGGGGTGTTATCTCCACGGAGAGCCCCGAACCCGGGTAAGACTCGTAGGCGTTCGAGATCTCGCTCACTCCCGCTTCCAGGGCTCGACGACGTACTCCTGTCCCCATCCATGATAAGCCACCCCCTGGCATATGTCGCTAGATATCCCCAACATTTGGCGCCCACCGTGGGCTAAGTGCACCATCAGCCGGAAACACGTTCTGGACGGAAACCCTCTTCCTTCCTGGTGAGCGCAGCCAGCCCGGCACGCCTGATGGCGTTTGCGTCAGCGTGCTTCGCGGTGCGGAGGCCACTTGCGCTGCGAGCTGTCTCGCCGATCTCATCAGAGGGATCGGCCTCTCCGACGAGCCCGCGCCCGATGCGGGAGCAGCCAGCTCTGAGAGCTGCCTCATCGACATCCTCGGCAAGCTCTGCATCCACAACGAGCCCGCCTCCGACTTGGAGTCCGTTGGCTCCACCGACCCACCCGTCGAGATGCTCATCGACTCCGACGTGGCTTCCACTGATGCCTTCCCTGGCAACGTGGTGATCATCGACGACCCGCTCCCTCCTGTCGCCGGCTGAGCGAACGCTGGCCTCATCGTGGAGGTGATGGTCACCACCCGCAGCGGGGACACTGATGAAGCAGCCCAGGACCCGCTGTGAGCCGCCCTGCAGGGCCTGTCTACCCCGTTGTTGCCAACACAGACGGGAGACGCTAGAAGCATTCCGCGTCTCACTCCTCGACAGTGCCAACAAGTTGGCGGCCATGAGACGCCGCGTTGAAGCCTGCCAGCGCGAGATCGACCGCGTCGCGGGCGGCACGCCGGCTGCTGGCAAGCCCAGCCGAGTCAGCACGATTTGGCAGCGCAGCGCAGCCATCGTCGGCATGCTGGGAGTCGGACGCCCAGTCTAAGCTACCCCGATGGAGAACCTGTGCGCCGCCTAGGCAGCAGCAGACGAAACTGGACCACTTGGAAGGCGACGAGCATCGCAACCAGATGGCGCACCTCCAGCAGCTCCTCGACGCGGCGACCGCGCAGTAGGAAGCGGGCCGCTGCGTGGTGGAATCCAGCAGGCAAGCCAAAAACCACCCCCCCGCCGTGAGCATGGAGCGACCTCCCGGTCCCCAACAGGCGGCGCTCGCGATCAGCAAGACCAGGAGCCGGCTGCTAGCCGTAGTTCGCGCACTCACCTCACGATTGTGCGCGACCAACATGGCAGCCCACGAGCAGAAGAACGGCGGGACGACCGTTCGCTTCCCCCTCCCAGAGAGAGGCGCGCTTCCCTGCCACCTGTTGACCATCCGACTCTTGGAGGCCGGTTGGGCCCCCGTGAAGGAGTCGGAGAAAACGACGCGTGCCACCGGATCGAGCGGCTTTCTCGGTCCCTGGCCGTAGAAGAAGAAGATGAAATCGGCCTGGCCTGTTTCGGCCCCCGCATTCGCGACGAGCCCTTCCCCAAAGGGTTCTCGCTCCCCCGAGTTACTCCCAAGTACAACGGCTCCGTGAAGCCGGAGGACTGTGATGTCTACTACGCAACTTTATTCTTGTAGATACGTGTTGGGCCTCCAAGCACAGAGTTTTGTAGGACAGTAGCAATTTTCCCTCAAGTGGATGACCTAAGGTTTATCAATCCGTGGGAGGCGTAGGATGAAGATAGTCTCTCTCAAACGACCCCGCAACCAAATACAAGAAATCTCTTGTGTCCCCAACACACCCAATACAATGGCAAATTGTATAGGTGCACTAGTTCAGCGAAGAGATGGTGATAAAAGTGTAATATGGATGGTAGACATATATTCTTAGAATTTGAATAAATAAAAACAGCAAGGTAGCAAATAGTAAACGGGCACAAAAACGGTAATGCAATGCTTGAAAATGAGGCCTAGGGTCCGTACTTTCGCTAGTGCAATCTCTCAACAGTGCTAATATAATTGGATCATATAACCTTCCCTCAAAGTGCGATGAAGAATCACTCCAAAGTTCCTATCTAGCGGAGAACATAAGAATAAATTGTTTGTAGGGTACGAAACCACCTCAAAGCTATTCTTTCCGTTTGATCTATTCAAGAGTTTGTACTAAAATAACATAAAGTTATTCTTTCTGTTCGATCTATCCTAGAGTTCGTACTAAAATAACACCAAAGCAAATTCATATTCATAATACTCAATCCAACACAAAGAACTTCAAAGAGTGCCCCAAGATTTCTACTGGAGAAACAAAGACAAGAATGTGCATCAACCCCTATGCATAGATTACCCCAATGTCACCTCGGGAATCCACAAGTTGAGTGCCAAACATATACCAAGTGAATCCATACGATACCCCATTGTCACCACGAGTATTCAATTGCAAGACATATATCAAGTGTTCTCAAATCCATAAAAGTATTCAATCCAATAATAACGATATCTCAAAGGGAAAATCAATTCATCACAACAAGATAGAGAGGGGAAAACACCATATGATCCGTCTATATTAACAAAGCCCGCGATACATCAAGATCGTGACATCTCAAGAACACGAGAGAGAGAGATACATTAAACATATAGCTACTGGTACAAACCCTTAGCCCCGAGGGTGGACTACTCCCTCCTCATCATGGTGGCCGCCGGGATGATGAAGATGGCCACCGGTGATGATTCCCCCCGGGCAGGGTGCCGGAACGGGGTCTAGATTTGTTTTCGGTGTCTACAGAGCCTTGTGGCGGTGGAACTTCTGATCTAGGTTAACCCCGAATGGTTTTGGAATATTTGGGATTTTATAGGGCAAAGAGGGGGTGCGGGAGGCCACCGAGGTGGGCACAACCCACCTGTGTGCGCCTGGGCCCCCAGGCGCGCCCTGGTGGGTTGTGCCCCCCTCGGGGCACCCCCCAGGTGCTGCTCTGGCCATTGGTGGTCTTCTGGTCTGTAAAAAATCCATAAAAAGTTTTGCGGTGTTTGGACTGCGTTTGATATTGATTTCCTGCGACGTAAAAAACATGCAAAAAACAGCAACTGGCACTTGGCACTATGTCAATAGGTTAGTACCAAAAAATGATATAAAATGATTATAAAACATCCAAGAGTGATAATATAACAGCATGGAACAATAAAAAAATTATAGATACATTGGAGACGTATCAGACTGGATGGTCGACTACTACACGGCCGTCAGCATAGCAAACAGCAACAAGCGCGTTGTCGTGAAGTATCTTCCGGTCATGCTCCAGGGCATAGCCCGGACATGGCTGAACAACCTCAAGCCCTACAGCGTCAACAACTGGCTGGACTTCGGTGATGTCTTCATCCGCAACTTCATCAGCACCTACAAGCGGCCCCCTAAGCCCCGCCAGCTCTCCATGTGTGTTCAGGGTCCGACTGAGTCCACTCGGGACTACCTGACGTGCTGGGCCAAGCTGCGCAACTCCTGCGAAGGGGTGCACCAGGTGCAGGCCATTGAGTATTTCACCGCCAGATGCAGAGAGGGCATCTTGCTCAAGCACAAGCTCTTGTGCGACGAGCCGACTACCCTAGACGTGCTTCTGATCGTGGCCGACAAGTACGCCACCGCTGACTCCTCCATGAAGTCGTAGATTCGGGTTGACACGTCCGGGAAGGTGCTCCCGTCGGCTCCTCACACGCCGGCTGGTAACTCCAGTCGGTGCCAGCAGCCGAACAACAACAAGCGCAAGGCCCAACAACCGACCTCCAACAGCCGACAAGTTGCGACAGTCGAAGACCAGCAGCCGGAGGGGCAACCCGTCCCCAAGCGTCAGAAGGGCGACAAGCCCGCTTAGTTGCCCGCCTTCTCCTTCTAGCAAGCACTTGACGCCCCGTGCAAGTTCCACAGCGGCACGAAGCCGTGCAACCACACCACTCGGAAATGCCACTAGCTCACCCGAATTGCCAAGGGCGAGGGCCTGCCGCCTCCGCCTGCTGGCCCGCTGGCTCTGCCTCCTCAGCAGCCGGCGGCCCATCCAGTCGGCATGCTCCAAGATGAGTTCCCCGACGCCAACGCCACCTACGTCGTCTTCACTAGTGAAGCCGACGACAAGCACAGCCGGCATCGGCACCACCGGGAGGTGAACGCCGTCACTTTAGAGGTCCTCGAATTCATGCACTGGTCCGAGAGGCCCATCAGCTGGAGCCGTGCTGATCACCCAGTTGTGATGCCATCGCCGGGTGCTTACGCCATGGTGCTGGACTCAACCTTCTCAACAAAGAGGCGGGCCTGCCGTTTCTCCTGGATTCTGATAGATGGCGGTAGCAGCATCAACATCCTCTACCGCGACACCATGGAGAAGTTAGGCATCAAAGAGAAGCAACTCCTCCAATCGGACTGTCTTCCATGGCATCGTACCCGGACTTTCCTGCTCTCCAATCGGCAAGATCAACATCGACGTCCTATTCGGTGACAAGCTCCATTTCTGCCACGAGCCGATCTGGTTCGAGGTGGTCGATCTGGAAAGCCCCTACCACGCGCTCTTGGGCCGGCCTGCACTCGCCAAGTTCATGGTGGTGCCGCACTACGCCTACCTCAAGATGAAGATGACGGGTCCCAAGGGCATCATCACCATTGCCGGCGACTACCAGAAGTCGCTCGCGTGCATCGCTGCCAGCAGTCGGCTGGCCGAGTCCCTCATCATTGCCGAAGAGAAGCTTCTCCTTGACCGGGTGGTGGCCATGGCCGGCAAGAAGCCAGACATGCCATCCAACCCCAAGGATACTGAGGCTCGGGGCTCCTTCCAGCCGGCCAAAGAAACCAAGAAGATTGCCTTGGATCCGGCACACCCGGAGAGATTTGCTGTCGTAGGGTCAAACCTTGACAGCAAATAGGAAAGCGAGCTCGTCGACTTCCTTCGTGAGAATTGGGACATCTTCGCATGGTCCCCCAAGGACATGTCGGGTGTTCCGACGAATTTCGCCGAGCACAAGCTACATGTGATATCGGATGCAAAGTCAAGCAACCCCTCCACTGCCTGTCAGAGGAGAAGAGAAGGATTGTTGGTGAAGAGATCGCCCGGCTTCTGGCAGCCGGCTTCATCATGAAATTGTTCTACCCGGACTGGCTTGCCAACCCAGTCCTCGTTTTGAAGAAGAATAACATGTGGCGCATGTGTATCTACTACACTAGCCTCAACAAAGCCCGCCCCAAGGACCCTTTTGCCTTGCCTCGGATAGATCAAGTGATTGAATCTACAGCCGGATGCGAGTTGTTGTCTTTCTTGTACGCCTACTCCGGCTACCACCAGATCAAGTTGAATCTGGCCGATCGGCTAAAGACCGCCTTCATCACACCACTCGGAGCCTTCTGTTACCTGACCATGACGTTCGGCTTGAGAAATGCCGGCACCACGGTGTTGCATGTAGAAGTGCCTCCTCAAGCAACTTGGCAGAAATGCCCACGTCTATGTAGACGATATTGTGGTGAAGACGGAGAAGCGCGTCACCCTTCTGGAGGATCTCAAGGAGATCTTTGATAATTTGCGCTGTTTTCAAATCTAGCTCAACCCGGAGAAATGTGTCTTCGGAGTACCAGCCGGCCAGCTCCTTGGCCTCCTTGTCTCTGAACGCGGCATCGAGTGCAACCCTGTAAAGATCAAGGCCATTGAGCGGATGCAGAGGCCGACCCGGCTACGAGACGTCCAGAAGTTCACTGGGTGCTTGGCATCTCTCAGCCGGTTCATCAGTCGGCTGGGCGAAAAGGCCCTCCCCTTGTATCAATTGATGAAGAAAACCACCTGCTTCGAGTGGAACGACAAGGCGGATGAGGCTTTTCTCCAGCTCAAGCGGATGCTGACCATGCCGCCTGTCCTGGCCGCTCCGGCTGCTAAGGAACCCATGTTCCTCTACATCGCCGCCACCAGCCAAGTGGTCAGCACCGTGATCATGGTCGAGCATCCAGAAGACGGCAAGGCACAGCCGGTCCAGAGGCACGTCTACTACCTGAGCGAGGTGTTGTCCGCCTCCAGGCAGAACTACCCCCACTACCAGAGGATGTGCTACAGCTTGTACTTTGCCGCCAAGAAGCTGAAGCAATATTTCCAGGAGCACACCATCACGGTTGTCTGCACCGCCCCCCTTGCCGAGATCATAGGCAACAGAGATGCATCAGGCTGGGTGGCAAAGTGGCCCATTGAGCTGGCTACCCACACCATCATCTACCAGCCTCGCACCGCCATCAAGTCCCAAGCACCGGCCGACTTCCTAGTCGACTGGGCTGAGACCCAGTACCTGCCGCCAGCGCCGGATTTCACTCATTGGTGGATGCACTTTGACGGCTCGAAGATGCGCACCGGTTTGGGAGCCAGCATCGTCCTCACCTCTCCCAAAGGCGACAAGCTCAAGTACACGCTGCAGATCCACTTTGCCGCCTCCAACAATGTGGCCGAGTACGAGGCACTCATCCACGAGCTCCGGCTTGCCAAGGAGGTTGGCATCCACCTGATTCTATGCTACGGCGACTCGGACTTGGTGTTCCAGCAATCGTCTGGTGACTGGGACACCAAGGATGCAAAGATGGCAAGCTACCGCTTCCTCGTCCAGCAGATCAGCGGACACTTCGACGGGTGCGAGTTCCTCCATGTGCCACGGGCCGACAACGAACCAGCCGATGCCCTAGCCCGGGTCGGCTCCACCCGGCAAGCAATACCAGCCGGCGTCTCACTCTAGTGCCTGCGCAAGCCGTCTATCAAGCCTTCGCCGGAATCAGAATCCATCTTCGTGTTGGCTGACCCCAGAGCAGTCGGATCCGGCTCGGGGACTTCGGCAGGCGGCCCGGGGGCTGCAACACTCGAACCCGACCCGGGGACTTCAGAACCCGGCCCGGGAATTGCAGCAGTCGGCCCGGGGACTTCAACGATGCAGCAAGAAGCGGCCGGCTCCGACCCGCCACCTCCCAACCCAACCGCCCTGGTTCCGGTTGCTGTCATGACATAGTAGAAGCACCATCTTCGCCTTCCTCGTCCTCATCTTCCTCTCCCTCATCGCTGGAGGCGATCTCCTCCGCCGAGTCCTCCCCCTCCTCTGAGTTCAACCCGAACCAGGAGGGCAGCACCTCAAAGCCCTCTTCGTCCCGCTCCGAGATGAAGACGCCAGTGTCGGCGTACTCGGCAATTGCACCTCAAAGCCTCTAGCTCCGACCCGGCCTCCTGCCGGAAGGTGGCCAGCTGCGCCAGCCTCAGGTCCGGATACCAGGCCTTCGCGAACTCCAGCGCAGTCCTGGTGCCCGCCCGAGCCGCGGCGCCCTTCTGGGCTTAAACCGCTCGACCGCCACCACCAGCCAGTCGGCAGTCTGGCTAGGAGTGCGAGGGATCGGAGCATCTGGCCAGAGCCCCGCCAGGAGGAGCAGACGGTGTGTTGGCTGAAGGCGCATCTTGATGGCCAGGAGCTGCTCGCCAAGATTCCGGGGTGCGTTTGACAGAATGTCCACGCCCGTCCTCCGCCGCTGCGTGCGCCGTGCCTCCATGGCCTGGCAGACAGCAACAGAGTGACCTGGAAGAAATTCTGCCCAGAAGAAGACTAAGAGTTTAGAAGCCGACTCATGCAGCAGTCGGCGACTAAACAACAAAAGAAGACATGAGTTACCTTCAACCATGTCCTCGATCACTCCGTAGCCTTCCGACAGCAGCTTCTCCCTCTCGGCCCAGTCCGAGCGCTGAGTCTCGAACTCGTCCTTGACGAGCGTTTCCGCGTGCTTCAGCTGCTGGACCTCCGCCTGGTGCTTCTCCGCCTAGTCCGCCAGCTCCTTGACCAGTCGGTCGCACTCCTTGGCGGCCTGGCTGCGCTCCTGCTCCTTGGTGCGGAGCTCAGTCTCGAGCTTGCCCAAGCGCGCCTGCAGCTAAGCGGCGGCCTCTGCTAAGACAAGAAAGAAACATCAGCATCAACCAAAAACAAATATTTGTCGGAAGATCCGGCCCGACTGCTCAACAGTTGGCCCGAATCTAGGTAGCTACACCCAGCAGGTGCGCTGACGCATCCCCATGGAAAGACGACCTACTAACCTCGGCTCTGGTTCAGGTCGGCAGTCTGCTTGGCCAGCGCCTGGTTCTGGGCGTTGTAGGCGGCCGCACGCGAGTTGTGGTAATCCTGCAAACAAAGACGACACTTCAGACACGGAAGCACACCTTGAAGTTCCGGCCCGCCTGCTCAGCAGCCGGCCTAGAACTCGGGGGCTACACCCAGTGGGTGTGCTGGCGCGCCCCACGGAAGATTACAAGAATTGAAAACAAGAGCAAAAGCTTACCCGGACGGCCGTCTGCATCGCCCGCAGCTCTTCCCTGGACTTCAGGAGGGTGGCGCCGTGGGCGTTGAACTGCTCCAAGATTCCCTTCACCGCTCCGTACCCGAGCCGGCTCCTGACGCCCAGTCCGGTGCAGCGGCGCTGGTGGCCTTGGTGTCAAGTGCCGATGAGCTCACAGCCCCAACCTCCGTCAGCCTCGGTGCTGAGACCGCCCGTGCTGGGCGCTGGCGCGTAGGGACGCGGGTCGTCACCGCCTCGCTCACCACTAGCTCAGCGCTGGATGGCGGCACCTCCGGCACCTCAGGCCGGCTGCCTTGGGCGCCAGCATTTGGCGCGCGCGGGGGCACTTCCGTCTCCGAGATGATGGGGTCGGCCCCTCCCCTCTCCAAGGCCGTCTGGTTGGCCCCAATTTCCCCAGTTGGCGCCTGGCCCTCCACCGCTGGCGAGTACGTCTGTTGCGGGCTGGTGGCCTCCGGAGCCCGGTTGCAGGCTTCCTCCTCCCGCACCTTGGCCGCCGCATCCACCTGCTCCTTGGTCGTTGAACCGTCCTGCGCCTTGGCCGCTGCATTGGCCTTCGCCCGCGCCGCGTCTGCTGCCTCCGCCTTTGCCTGAGCCGCGGCGTCCCGCTCCTATTGCGCCTCCCACACGTTCCTCTTCGTCGCCTCCCGAAGGACGGCGATCGGGTCCACGCGGTGGGCGCCTTCGGGGCCGCCTGCCGCCTCGACCACCGAGGCGGACGGGGCCAGCGACAAAGAGAGTGGAGCCCTGCACGACGTAGAGAACGAAGCTAAAGAGTTTGCAAGAAGAAAAGCAAACGCAAGACAAAAACGATCAAGACAAAAACGGCCAAGACACTTACGCGGACACCATCGGGCACTGCTTCGGGCCCTTCCGAACGACGGCCGCCTTCGTGGCCTCTTGAAGCATGGTCGTGGAGACCGAGGACTTGGCCTTCTTGGACGGCTGGCTGCCAAACATCCTAGCGCCTGCATGACGCTTCGACGTGTCGGGTGCTCCAGTCGGCGCCGTCAAAGAGCCGGCCCCCGCCCTGTCGGCACCTTCTGGGCGGCGTTGTTCGTCGCCGCCCTCGTTGTCGTTCGGCTAGTCCTGGACGTTGCCACCTCCTCCCGTGGAGCCACCTGCTCCCTCGCCGCCTCCTCCCGTGGCATCGTCCTCCTCCATAGCGGCCGCCCCCAGCTCGGGGTCGTCCACGTCACTCTTCGTGCGGTCCACCAAGTACTGATGGCCTGGATCCGGCGTGTCGGCTGCCGTCTGGCCTGGGAAGCGCTGCATCATTGCAGGCGGCATGAGGAGCTTGACACAAACAAAGAAAAAGAGTCAGAAAACTAACTGGAGGAGGCGGATTGGCGCGGCTGTACGGTTCCTTGCCGAACCGCCAGCTCTCCTCGCTGAGCTTACAGTTGGAGAAGTAGTTCACCAGCCAGACCACCTCCACAGCCGGCAGCGCCTTGGTGGACATCCGACACGGATCCCGGCGGCCGCTCATGCTGCTGATCAAATGAGGCCGGGCCCGAAGAGGCAACACCCGGCGCTCGATGAAGGCAGCGAGCAGGTCCGACGCCTTGAGACCCTCCGACTCCATCATCTCTTGGAGCTGGGTGAGAGCGGTGGTGATGGCAGCCGACAGCGTCTTCAGCCGATATTTCTAGTTGCTCCAAGGCTCTGGCGGCGGGCCGGCTGCATAAGCCGACAAGTTGACGTAGTCCCGCGACTCGTGGATGTTTCAGACGTAGAAGTACGATTTCTGCCAGAGTTTCACCGATTCCAGCAAAGCGAGGGCCGGGAAGCGGACCCCGGAGCCGGTGCGCCGCACCTCCATGCAGGCCCCGCACTGGGCCGCCTAGCCCTTGACGGCGGTGCCGAGCTTGAGGTAGAAGAGCTCCCCCCACAGCTCAAGTGTTGGCAAGACGCTAAGGTACCCCTCGCAAAGGGTGACGAAGGCGGAGAGTAACACCATCGTATTCGGCGTGGGGTGGTGGGATTGGAGATGGTAGAAATCGAGAAAAGAGCAAAGAATGCCGCTTGCTGGCAGGCCGAAGCCGCGGAGGAAGTGCGACCTGAAGATGACGCGCTCGCCGTCATCCGGTGCCTGCAAGATCTCCATTTCAGGAGGAACGCACCTCCACGTTCACCGTGCGGGGAGGTCGTCGCGTCTGGCGGAGGAACTCGAGGTGGTCGGTGTGGATGTTTGAACCATCCCAGTCGCCTCGCGCCATGCTCGGTGGTTGCTTGGTGGCAACGCGGAGGAGTTAAGCCAACGATGAGCTGTGGTGGCACTTCGGCGGCGGGCAGCAAGACGGCGCAACACAGCAGCAAGACAAAGGAGGAAGAAGATGGAGAGCGAGGGGGTGCGTGTGCGTTCTGCCGCGCCCACCTCCTCCTATTTATAACCGCGGCGGCAACGGCGAAGCCGAGACGACACATCGTGGGGGTGTGGGATTAACTGCGCCCACGCCCCGCACGACCCCGCGTATTCCGTGCCTTTACGGCGCATGGTTAATGCGCTTGAGAAGGGCAACCGTCTGCCTCGGCCGCAGCGGATCCGCACGTGTGTCGAGGCCCTGTAGTGGCGGGCCCGAGCCTGCGGCGACGTCCCGTCGCGTGCGTGGGCTGGCAGGCCGGCCTGGCCTGCTCGTGACGCGTGGCATGCGAGCAACGGGCGGCAGGCCTGTGACCCGGCTGGCATGCCACCCGACGTCCACCATGACGATTCGAATTCACCGGGCAGCCGGCCTAGCCTTGGCCGGCTCCTAGCAGACGGCATCACTTGAAGCCAGAAAAAGTAGGAAGCTGTCAGAGCACCTCGATTCGAGCCGCGGCACCCCACCAGCTTCGGGGACTACTGTCAGAGGGATTGACCATGGGTAGCCTCATGAGCACCCTATAGCGTTTCAAGACATCGGGGCTAGCAAAGCCCCTCGCACCTCTCGAACGCGAGGCAAGCTCCTCGGGCCGGCTGCTAGAAGACGGCGTGCTCTCAGAAGGCGGCCTCAAGGCAGCCGACTCCTAGTAGGCGACCCTGCGTCCCCTCAAAGTTTGCACCCATTTAGTATGACGAGACGGGGCGTGGCTACAGGACCACCTGCCACCCCCGAATCCCGGAAAACATGGCTACAATGCGGGCGTACTAAGCGGACACCCCTCGCCCGACGCGGACTGTGGCCACACGACTCATGACGCGGCCTACGTCAGCCGGTGCCATGCTCCCACGACGGGGCGGTCGGTATGGCTCGCAGGCGGCGGGCCCTACCTGTCCGCGAGCAACTAGAAGACGGCGTACCTTGAGCAGGCGGCCTTGAGGGCGGGCTGGCCTCTAGTGGTCGGCCCTCCCTTCCTTCGTAGTCTGTGCACCATTAATCTAATGAGACGGAGCGTGGCTACAGTAAGTGCCCGCCAGGCGGCGGGACTGTAGCCATATGCCCCCGACAAGGCCTCCGTCACCAAGGGCGAGGCTACAATAAAAGGCAGCCGGTGGGCCCTAGCAGCCGGCAGAGAAGCCGGCCCCCAGAGACACTGACAGCCGGGTCCTACACCCGGATGGATTACCATTGTACCCCTGGGGGGTAGTCCTATATAAACCCCCCAGGTTCACCCATGCAAAGGGTTCAGAACCCCAGCCATCATACACTCACATAGCTAGAGAGGCAAAGGAATTAGCCTTGCCCTTCTTCCTCCTCTAGCTGAACAGCTCAAGGAGCAACCTTGTAGCCACCTATTGACGATAGTCATCATGCGGAGACCCCGCAGACCAGGACTAGGGGTGTTATCTCCACGGAGAGCCCCGAACCTGGGTAAGACTCGTAGGCGTTCGAGATCTCGCTCACTCCTGCTTCCAGGCCCGATGACGTACTCTTGTCCCCATCCATGATAAGCCACCCCTGGCATATGTCCCTAGATATCCCCGACAATGAGTAGGGACATAATCTTTCGAAGTTTCTATAAAGGGTTTGCTGACCACCTGATTGATATTCCTGTTTTGTTTGCCTATCTTTTGGAGCATGTTAGGCTTTAATTTCAATTTAATGGTGTGCTCTATCATCTACCTTGTAAGACTGCCACCTTTATAATAATATGGACCTATTACCTTGCTATTCCTAATGATTGAACACTTTTCTACTAAGCTTGTGTTAACTCTATTTATATTTTAGCAACCGAGCTACTCTGGCATGCATATGCATGTTCAAAACTGCACAACCAAGGCAGGCGCGCAAAGGACCGCAGAGGCGGCACGCCGAAGGAGCTCCCCAACCACTAGTAATTAGCAAGCATGGTGGAAATTTCAGCTTCAGGTATCTTTCTTTTATTTGTGACAATATCTTTCATATACTTAGCATAAGGAGACATTTTAAGCATATCAGTCAAATGCATACGCAAAAATATAGGTCTAATCGTTTCGGCAAAGCGCTCAAAGTCCTCATCATCCTTTTGCGTGGATGGTTTAGGAGGAAAGGGCATGGATTTCTAAACCCATGGTTCTCTTTCTTTACCGTGTTTCCTAGCAACGAAGTCTCTCTTATCATAACGATTGATTCTTGGATTGTTGGTTATCAAGATCAATAGCAGGTTCAACCTCCACATCATTATCATTACTAGGTTGAGCATCAACATGAACATCATCATTAACATTATCACCAGGTTCATGTTCATCACCAGATTGTGTCTCAACATAAGAAATATAAATATCATTGGGATTCTCAGGTGTATCTATAACAGGTTCACTAGAAGCATGCAAAGTCCTATCAGCTTTCTTTTTCTTCTTATTACTAGGACTAGATGCATCAGTATTAATTCTCTGAGAATCTTGCTCAATTCTCTTAGGATGGCCCTCAGGATACAAAGGTTCCTGAGTCATCTTACCACCTCTAGTCATAACTCTAACAGCATTATCATTATTCTTACTATTCAACTCATTGAGCAAATCATCATGTGCCTCAAGTACTTGTTCTACTCTAGTTTTAACCATGGAAGCATGCTTACTAATAAGCTTAAGATCATTAACAGTTCTGCTCATATAATCACCCAAGCAGTCAAGCATGTGAGCATTAAGTTTCAATTGTCTACTAACATAAGCATTGGAATTTTCTTGTTTAATAATAAAATTATCAAAATCATCCAAGCATTGACTAGTAGACTTATTGTGAGGAATATCACCTTCATTAAATCTATAGAGAGAATTTACCTCTACTACCTGTGTCGGGTTATCAAGACCATGTATTTCTTCAATAGGTGGTAAATTCTTAACATCTTCAGCTTTAATACATTTTTCTTTCATAGATTTATTTGCCTCTTGCATATCTTTAGGACTGAGAAATAAAATACCCCTTTTCTTTGGAGTCGGCTTAGGAGTTGGTTCAGGAAGTGTCTAATCATTATCATTACTCAATATATTATTCAATAGCAATTCAGCTTCCTCAACAGTTCGTTCCCTGAAAACACAACCAACACAACTATCTAGGTGGTCCCTAGCTAGAAGCATCGGTTAGTCCATTATAAAAGATATCAAGTATTTCATTTTTCTTAAGAGGATGATCAGGCAAAGCATTAAGTAATTGGAGAAGCCTCCCCCAAGCTTGTGGGAGAATCTCTTCTTCAATTTGCACAAAGTTAAATATTTCCTTTAAAGCAACTTGTTTCTTATGAGCAGGGAAATATTTTCCAGAGAAGTAATATACCATATCCTGGGGACTACGCACACAACCAGGAGCAAGAGAGTTAAACCATAACTTAGCATCACCCTTTAACAAGAAAGGAAACAATTTAAGAATATAGTAATAGCGATTTTTTTCCTCATGAGCAAATAGGGTGGCTATATCATTCAATTTAGTAAGATGTGCCACAACAATTTCAGATTCATAACCATGGAAAGGATCAGATTCAACCAAAGTAGTTAACTCAGGATCGACGACAGAGAATTCATAATCCTTATCAATAACAAAGATAGGTGAAGTATCAAACTTAGGATCATATTGCATTCTAGCATTCAAAGATTTTTATTTCAGCTTGGCTAACAATTTCTTAAGATCATCTCTATCATTGCAAGCAAAAAAGTCTCTAGCAGTTTCTTCATCCATAATATAACCCTCGGGTACCTTAGGCAATTCATATCTAGGAGGAGAATCATACTCATCGGATTCAAGAATTTCATCAGTTTCAGTAATTTCATTCTCTCTAACCCTAGCAAGTTGTTCATCAAGAAATTCACCTAGTGGCACAGTATTATCAAGCAAAGCAGTAGTATCATCATAGGCATCATGCATAGTAGAAGTGGCATCATCAATTACTTGCAACATATCAGAATCAACGCAGGTGTAGGTGTCACAAGCTTACTTAAAACAGAAGGTGAATCAAGTGTTCAAATTCCTCAAAGTGATCAATAGATATAAATCCCAAGTGACTCAGAGAATAGAGTTATGCTCCCCGGCAACGGCGCTAGAAAAAGGTCTTGATAACCCACAAGTATAGGGGATCGCAACAGTTTTCGCGGGTAGAGTATTCAACCCAAATTTGTTGATTCGACAGAAGGGGAGCCAAAGAATATTCTCAAGTATTAGCAGCTGAGTTGTCAATGCAACCACACCTGAAAGACTTAATATATGCAGCAAAGTATTTAGTAGCAAAGTAGTATGGAAGTAACGGTTACTGTGGCAAAAGTAACAGTAGCAGTTTTGTAGCAATCGTAACAGTGGCAACAGAAAAGTAACTTAGCAAAGATCAATATGTGAAAAACTCATAGGCAATGGATCAATGATGGATAATTATGTCGGATGGCATTCATCATGCAACAGTTATAACCTAGGGTGACATAGAACTAGCTCCAATTCATCAATATAATGTAGGCATGTATTCCGAATATAGTCATATGTGCTTATGGAAAAGAACTTGCATGACATCTTTTGTCCTACACTCCCGTGGTAGCAGGATCCTAATGGAAACTATGGGATATTAAGGCCTCATTTTAATAGAGAACCGGAACAAAGCATTAGCACTTAGTGAATACATGAACTCCTCAAACTACGGTAATCATCGGAAAGAATCCCAATTATTGTCACCTTGGGGTATGCGGATCATAACATGTAATAGGTGTCTACAACTTGCAAGTCGGACAAGAACACAAATATATTCATGAAAACATAATAGGTTCAGATCAGAAATCATGGCACTCGGGCCCTAGTGACAAGCATTAAGCATAGCAAAGTCATAGCAACATCAATCTCAGAACATAGTGGATACTAGGGATCAAACCCTAACAAAACTAACTCGATTACATGATAAATCTCATCCAACCCATCACCGTCGAGCCAGCCTACGATGGAATTACTCACGCACGACGGTGAGCATCATGAAATTGGTGATGGAGGATGGTTGACGATGACGACGGCAACGATTTCCCCTCTCCGTAGCCCCGAACGGACTCCAGATCTGGTCTCCCGAGGAAGAACGAGAGGTGGCGGCGGCTCCCTATCGTAAAACATGATGAATCCTTCTCTTTGATTTTTTTCTCCCCGAACGTGAATATATGGAGTTGGAGTTGAGGTCGGTGGAGGTCCAGGGGACCCACAAGGCAGGGGGCGCGCCCTCCACCCTTGTGGATAGCAGGTGGGTCCTCCTCTGTTGATTCTTTCACCAATATTTTTTATTATTCCAAAAATATTCTCTGTGAAGTTTCAAGTCATTCTGAGAACTGATGTCAAGCAGACCCGATCTAGGGTGAAGGCCAGAGTCACTCCATCTGTCCAAGCAATCTCCATGGCCGCGGCCCCTGTCCAGGCTTCAACCGAAGAGTGCCCGCCCCCTACTTCCATTCAGGATCTACAGCAGGTGGGCATTCGATGTGGAATTGCACCCGATGATCTTTCTGAAGATAGGCTGCTGGCTGCCCAGCAGACTGCCTCTGATGAGGCTGTCTGATTTTCTTTATGCTCATGAATAAATCTTGGAATGTTCTGTCATGGAATATCAGAGGGGTTAACTCTGAAAGTAAACTTTTGGCCATTAGGAATGCGATCGATATTAGTGGCTGTTCGGTGCTGTGTATCCAAGAAACTAAACAGGAATATTTTGATTTAGCGTTTATTAAATCTTTCTGCCCCAAGCGCTTTGATAAATTTGTATTTGCACCTTCGATTGGGGCCTCGGGTGGTATTCTCACTATCTGGAATAGTTCAGTTTTTGTGGGCACACCATGGCATGTGGAATCGTTTGCGGTGGGAGTTTCTTTTGTGTCCACACAGTCGAATGATTCCTGGAATTTGGTGAAGGTCTATGGACCATGTACTGGTCAGAGACGATTAGATTTTACTTCCTGGCTGTTTGATCTTCATATTCCAGATAATGAAAATTGGCTAATATTGGGAGATTTTAATTTCATACGTTCCACAGATAACAGAAACAGACCAGGGGGGCGCTGATGATATGTTGCTTTTCAATGAGATAATTCGAGCGCAATCTTTGATGGAAATTCCGGTCAAAGGAAGGGCTTTCCCTTGGAGTAATATGCAAGATGATCCACTTTTGGAACAACTTGACTGGTTCTTTTCTTCTTCGAATTGGACCACCTCCTTCCCAAACACAATGGTTCTACCATTGGGGAAACCGGTGTCTGATCATATCCCATGTGTACTCTCAATTGAATCCAAAATCCCAAAGTCAAAGCTATTTTATTTTGAAAACTTCTGGGTTCACTGCACTGGATTCTCTGAAGTTGTTGCATGATCATGGGAAAAACCTTGTTACGCCCCCAACTCAGCGGCGATGGTGTGCAAAAAACTTAAGTCACTTAGGTATGACCTCAAGCATTGGAGCAGAGGCATCTCTAATCTGAAAGTTATGATCCAGAACAGCAATGATGCCCTGACCAACCTGGATGCCCTGGAGGACAAGAGAAATTTGTTTGTGCAGGAAGCGAACTTCAGGCGAATCCTAAAAGATCATCTAAACTGTCTCTTGAAAAATCAAAATGAATACTGGAGAAAGAGATGCACAATCAGATACTTTAGGTTTGCTGATGAAAACACCAAACTCTTTCAATCTTTGGCAACGGAGAGGTTTAGGCATAACTCCATTGCTAGTCTGCGAGAGGGCGATGTGGAGATCACTGATCATGTTGGGAAAGAAGGTGTGTTGTTCAACACGTACAAAGAATGTCTGGGTTTTTCTAAACCCACACACATGCGATTTGACCTGCAACGGATCATCAAAAAGGTTGAGGGCCTGGAGGTGTTATCGCTGCCCTTTTCCACTGACGAGATTGATGCTGTTGTAAAGGAAATGCCAGCCGACAGAGCCCCTGGACCCAATGGTTTTAATGGCTGTTTTCTCAAATCTTGCTGGTACATTATCAAGAAGGACATCGATAAGATGTGCCATGATTTCCATGAAGGCAACCTTGATATTTCTAGCATTAGTGAGGGATACATCACCCTAATCCCAAAAACCTCCTCCCCGGAGACTGCCAACGATTACAGACCGATCACTCTGCTCAACTGCTGCTTAAAAATCATCACAAAGATCCTGGCCAATCGCGTGCAGTAAGTTATCCTTAAAATCATTCATAGAAACTAGTATGGGTTCCTCAAAGGTAGAACCATACAGGACTGCCTTGCATGGTCTTTTGAATACATTCATCAGTGCCAAACATCTTCGAGAGAGATTATGTTGCTTAAACTGGACTTTGCCAAAGCTTTTGATACGATCGAACATGAGCCAATGTTGCAGATCATGAAACATATGGGGTTTGATGAAAGATGGCTGGGTTGGATGAAATCCATTTTCTCCTCTAGTGTTTCCTCGGTGCTGTTGAATGGGGTCCCAGGTAGGAAATTCCCATGCAAGTGTGGTGTGAGGCAAGGGGACCCCCTGTCACCCCTCATATTTGTTTTGGCAGCTGATCTCCTCCAAGCAGCAATCAATGACGCTTTCGCTCAGGGCTTGATCGAGTTACCATTCCCGTGCAGCCGAAGAGGTGATTACCCGGTCATCCAATATGCGGATGATACGATACTGGTCATGCCAGCCTGTCCTGATCAAGCCGCCCGCATGAAATCCATCCTAGTTGATTATGCTGACTCTGTTGGTCTGAAGATTAACTTCCACAAGTCCACGTTGATTCCCATCAATCTTGGCTTGCAACAAGCTTCTGCCCTAGCGCAAATTTTTGGCTGTACGGTCGGATCCCTACCCTTCACATACCTGGGTCTTCCCTTGGGAACGATGAAACCAACCCTGCTTGAGCTCATGCCAATGGTTTGTGCAGTCAAGAGAAAGCTGTCCATGGCCCTCTCCTTGCTTTCAGCTGGTGCCAAGCTCACTCTCGTAAACTCTACCATTACTTCGATGTTGATCTATGCCATGTGTACACTTAAGCTGCACCCAAAGGTGATTGAACACATTGACAAGCTGCGTAGATACTGTTTGTGGGCCAAAAACACAGAGACAGGAGTTAAAAATAATTCTTTGGCTGCTTGGGAGTTGGTCTGTAGACCGAAGCGCAACGGTGGTCTTGGGGTGATTGACATCAAAACGCAGAATGTCGCACTCCTCCTCAAACACCTTTTCAAGTTCTACAATCATCACGATGTCCCGTGGGTGACTCTAATATGGGACACTTACTATGTGGGTCGAGTGACACATGCAGTAGACCCGATCGGCTCCTTCTGGTGGCGTGATATCATGCAGCTCAGTAACGTGTTTCGTGGCATCACTAGGTTGCGATTGGGGACGGATCTTCAGCTTTGTTTTGGAAGGATGTCTGGATTGAACATGATCATGATGCACCACTCTCCGAGGTCTTCCCCCGTGCCTTTTCCTTTTGCACAAACAAGGATGAGTCGGTGGGAACTGCTCTGGCGGCTACTGACCCCGCTATGCTATTCCATCTACCTCTGTCTACCCAAGCAAGAGAGGAGGTCAGAGAAATTCAGTAATGATCCAGGCATGCTGTGCCAGAGAGGGGTTCCGCTGATTCTTGGGTTTGTACCCTTGGAGGAAAGTTCTCGGCCAGCAAATACTACAACCACTGCTTCAGGGAAACGATAGCCGATGAGGCCTTTCTGTGGCTTTGGAAAGCCAAGAGCCCCATCAAATTCAAGCTATTTGGCTGGCTGTTGCTGGTAGACCGTCTAAACACAAGGAACATGTTGAAACGGAGACACTATACTGTTGTGGACAACAATTATGCATGCATGCTGTGCCAAAACCCGCCGGAGGAAATGGTTGAACACCTCTTTTTCTCATGCCCGTTTAGCCAGCGATGTTGGGCCAGAGTGGGATTGTTTTGGCCGAATGTGGGTAATAGGGTATCTTTGTTGCATGCTGGTAGAAATCAGTGGAGTCAGCCGCTGTTCATGGATATTTTCTTGCTGGCTGCATGGAGCATTTGGAAGGAGAGGAACAATGAGTATTTCAGAGGGGTGCCTCACTCCTTCGCGGCATGGCTAGATAGATTCAAAAACCTACTAAGTCTGCTTGTGCACAACTGTAAAGAAGAGCTTCGCCACTTCCTAGATTCTTATATACAAAACCTGTAACTTAGATACACTCTTTTTCTTGCTTGGTCTGAGGGGGGCCATCGAATACCCCTCGCTTGTAATGATGTAATTGTTGTGGTGTGAGTAATACAAAGTCAGTGGGAGCCTCTCCCACTGTTGTCACTGTTCAAAAAAAACACCATGGCAATTCCGTTGAAAACAACATTAGTCCGGGTTAGTTCCATTCAAATCATGCAAATTAGAGTACAAAACAAGGGCTAAATAGTTTGGAAAAGTAGATACGATGGAGACGTGAAAGATCGAAGATGTCGCCTAGAGGGGGGTGAATAGGCGCTTTAAAATAATTACGGTTTAGGCTTGAACAAATGCGGAATAAACCTAGCGGTTAATTTGTCAAGCACAAAACCTACAACAACTAGGCTCACCTATGTGCACCAACAACTTATGCTAAGCAAGATAAACAACTAGGTGATAGCAAGATATATGACAAGAAACAATATGGCTATCACAAAGTAAAGTGCATAAGTAAAGGGATCAGGTAAGAGATAACCGAGGCACGAGGAGACGACGATGTATCCCGAAGTTCACACCCTTGCGGATGCTAATCTCTGTTTGGAGCGGTGTGGAGGCACAATGCTCCCCAAGAAGCCACTAGGGTCAATGTTGGGGATATAAATATTGGGTATGAACCGCCCAGGAGGGGTCGGGTCATACTACTGGCGACTTACAGATGAAGATGGCGGGTCATGAAGCAAGCATGTTGAAGGCCCAAGACTAAGAGGCGACTTGAGGCCCAAGAGGATGAACCGCCATATGTTTAGCTTGTACTGTAAGGCAAACTTAGTTGGTCACCGAGCCGGACATGTCGTGTATGAGCCGGCTGGGACTCTATAAGCCGCCGGGCGTCAACCTGTGTACATAAAGGGACGACCCGGCGGTGGTTCAAGGGCAAGAAAGAAGAGATCGAGAACTAGGTCAAGCGTATTCGCTCCTTGGTAATCGAAACCCAAGCAATACCAATCCCAAACTGGAGTAGGCTTTTACCTCCACCGCGAGGGGCCGAACCAGTATAAACTCCACGTGTTCTTTGTCCCGTTTAACCCCTTTCAAGCTAACATAGTTGCGATGGCTCCACGACTAAGTCCTTATGCCAGGACATCTGCCGTGTCAACTCCACGACAGCCACCGTAATCTCCTCATGCCCTCGCACAATGCAAGATGCCGTGATTCCACTAAGGGACCCTTGAGGGCGGTCACCGAACCCGTACAAATGGCAACCCTTGGGGGCGGTCACCGAACCCGTACACTTTGGCAACCCTTGGGGGCGGTCACCTGTACCCGTCAAATTGCTCGGGGCGATCTCCACAACCTAATCGGAGACCCCGACGCTTGCCCAAAGCTTTACACCACAATGCTTGAGCTCCGAACACCACCAACCGTCTAGGGCGCCCAAGCACCCAAGAGGAACAAGCTCAAGGGTACCAAGCACCCAAGAGTAATAAGCTACTCAACTTCACTTCCACGTATCACCGTGGAGAACTCAAACTGATGCACCAAATGCAATGGCAAGGGCACATGGAGTGCCCAAGTCCCTCACTCTCAAATCCCACCAAAGTAACGAAAGCTATGGAGGAAAATGAGAGGAAGAACAAGAAGGAGAACACCAAGAACTCCAAGGTCTAGATCTAAGGGGTTCCCCTCACACAGAGGAGAAAGTGATTGGTGGAAATGTGGATCTAGATCTCCTCTCTCTTTTCCCTCAAAAACTAGCAAGAATCCACTGAGGGATTGAGAGTTAGCAAGCTCAAAGAAGGTCAACAATGGGGGAAGAACACGAGCTCAAAGGATAAGGCTCAATGGGGAAGAAGACCCCCTTTTATAGGAGAGGAAAAATCCAATCGTTATCCTCACAGCCTGCACCGAGCGGTACTACCGCTAGGGCTGCCGTAGCCAAGTAAACACTACTGGAACGGGGCAACAGGACGGTACTACTGCCGGAGCGGTACTACTGCAGGGGTCGTATTCAACGGCCACACAGGTGCAGCACACGACAATATACACAGTGAGGCAGCGGTACTACCACTGCGGATAGCGGTACTACCGCGTGTCCACGGATGTAAAAAATTAATGTCGTGCCTACATCCACTGGAGCTAGCTTCAAGTAGAAAGTCAGCACGGTACTATTGCTCATAGGGAGCGGTACTACCGCGTAAGGGCGGATGTAAAAAATTACATCCGCGCCTACTTCCGCATGCATCAGCGTCAGGGCCAGAGGCAGCGGTACTACCGCTCCCTTGAGCAGTACTACCGCACGCCACAGAGGCTTTAGCACTTGGCTGCCTTCATATCGCAGCTAAAGACAACAGAAGGATACAATAAAACTAGAACTGCCATAACTTCTGCAAAAGAGCTCCGAATTGAGCAAACTCAAGCTTGTTGAATAGAAGACAACGAGTAGCATCAAAAAACATATAGATGATACAAGGATGCAATAGAGGAGAGAACCCTCCAACAGAGAAGAACTGGCATAACCTCCAACATCGAAAACATCATAGATGATGGATGTGAACTCCATTTTCGATGAACTCAAGCTTGTCATGAAGATGACCAAAAGCTCCAAATCTCACAAGGAGAAGAACCAAACAAGAACCAATAAACATGATGCAAGGATGCAATGGTTTGAGCTCTCTATGAATGATATGATCAAGCTACTCATCGAGAGCCCCCCTTGATAGTACGACAATCGACCCTATAACCCGGTCTCCCAACTACCACCATGAGACCGGTAGAATAGAAAACCTATCAAGGGCAAAACTTTGCCTTGCACGAAGTCCACTTGAGCTAGATGATGACGATCTTGACTCCCTCAAGTTGGACCACCTTTCTTGATTGCGTTGGCTCGATGAAGACTAGATGATTGCTCCCCCATAGTCCACTATGGGTGAGCCACTCTTCGGCACATCTTCACAAGTCCATTGTCACCACACTGGACGGCAAGCTTCAAGCACTTGATCTCTTCGTGATGCATCACTTGAACTTGCACACCGCAACCATACCATGGGATCACTTGATCCCTCTCGGTACATCTTCTACGCTTTGTGTGTTGATCAACTTGATTCACTCTTTGGCTTAGTCTTGATAAACCTCTCACAAGACCAATCTTTAGGTAATTCCTTGAATAGCACCTTGGTCGACACAAACTCTCCTTGAAACCAACACATGTACTCCAAGAAAAGCCTATGGACAAAACCTTCAAATATAACTCAAGGCAACTATTAGTCCATAGAGATTGTCATCAATTACCAAAACCAAACATGGGGGCATCGCATGTTCTTTCAAGACGTATCACTCGCCGCCAACCCACCGTCGACCGCCGGGGTCATCACCAGCTCCACCACCGCCGCCCGAAGGCGGGAGGTGGCGGTGGAGCCCCGCACGTTCGTCAGCGACCTTGCATGCTGCATCGAGTTCCCGCGGGAGGAGGAGGAGTGCCTCGTCGAGCATGCAAAGAGTCTTACCGTCGCCGTGGCCGCAGCACACGCCACCGTAGAGGCAAGGAATGAGGAGATCTACGACGAGCCCCGCCATTTCGAGAGGGGTCGTTTCGAGCGGCAGAGGGTGTTCGAGGTGAGTGTCGCTAAAGGTGCAACAGTGGCCGACACCGGATTGTAGTTGCCCAGCTCATCATTAAGCTCCTCCTCCTTTGCCTCTTACTGAGCACGCTCGGCAGAGGAGAGGCTGCTGGAAGTAGTACAAAGTCCCTCTGTAGTAGTAGTACTTAGGGGCTATTTGGTTCAGTTCATCTGACTATAGATGTGGTTGAACTGTACAACGTACTTAAAATTTAGCTAGTATATATAGTTGAACTAGCTATTTCAGTACGTGGTTGGCAAAAACTGGGGAAAATTTTGGTCGGTTCAGCTGTCGAGTTGAACTATTTGTATGAAGAACGACTGCTTAATCTATGAATGAAATCTATGCTTACTGAATTTTAGTTGCAAAAATTAGATAGTGCTAGTGATGTTTAGCTATAAATTTTGACAAATGGCAGTGTTACAAGGTTGACAAAGGGCAATGCTACTAGATCAACAAATGTCAATCTTTCCAGTTTAACAAATGGCAATATACCCAATATGACAGATGCAAATCTTACCAAATTGTCTGTATGTGGTTCCACACAGATCATCCGAAAAAATCCTTTGCGTTGAAGGGATGTACAAATCCTGCGTGCCAGATTTTCTATTGGCTTAGAGGCAAAGGAACCATAGCTCCCACTTTGCAGACCGTATACAAACTGAACTGTTTGCGATGAAGAGAAGCACAAATCCTGCGCGACAAATTTTCCCTTGGCTTACTCGGGAAGACCATAGCTCTCGCTTTGCATACGGGTGTTCTATCTAAACCGTTTACGATGAAGAGCTGCATAAATCCTGCTCGGTACATTTTCCGTTGGCTTACTGAAGAAGCTATCGGTTTGCATACGGGTGTTCTATCTAAAACGTTTGCGATGAGTGTTTTAAATTTAAAAACCATTGACCATTTTTTAGATCATTTGATAAGTATGTACATTCAGAGAGAAAAACGCAAGTTTGCCCAAACCATACGTTTCATTTAGTCACATTACGAATTTATATTCATACGATCGAGATGCAGTATAAACCCAAAAGACTAATTCTGGCGGCGGCGTAGGTGGCGTGTCACACCAGCATTGTCATTGTCGTCCTCCGGGACGCCATTGTTGAAGTCTTCAAGGCAGCACAGAATATTCTTCACTTGGAAATCAAACATCATGTCGTCGCGCGATCGACGGGCGGGGCGCTGGAGGACGGCAATTCATGGCGCTGTGAGGTAGCGGTCGACGGTGGCATCCCATGACGCTGAGGGGGGGCGTGCATGGGCACGGGCGCGGTGGGTGCAGGCAAACACACGGGGACCGACGCCATGGTGGGTGCAGGGGCGCGCACGGGCACGGGCACGAGCGCTGGAGCTGGCATGTACATGAGCTCGCGCAGGTCCGCGGGGACCTCCCTGACGTCCGCTGCTTCCAGCTTTGCGATAGTGCTCGGCAACCAGCCCGTCAATGCTACGGGGATGGTCGCTGGCGCGGGCGCGGGGATGGGAGCTAGGACAGGCGCGGGGGCAGCAACCGCCGCGGCCAGCTGGTTTAGGGCCATGTCCATGAGGCCCCATTCCTCCTTATTTTCTATCTCGTCAGGCTCAGAGTCGACTTCACCAAACCGGAAGACTAGTGGCAGATGATCCTTCTGCGCCATGACGTTGGTGGAGCTCTGCGGGAGGGGAATGGGAGGCGAACAGTAAGGCCACCCGTATTAAATAGTGGCTCGGGCGCCATTAATGGAGATGATGCGAGCAAGGCAGGCGGCCATGGAAGTCAAAGGGCTCGCTTCCCTGTGAGCTTGTGCAGCATACAGCTTGCACACTTCCCAGTGAGCCTGCGCATTGGAGGACAGCTTGCACACCTCCCGGTCAGCCTGCGCAGCAGACTGCGCTCTGATACGTCTCCAACGTATCTATAATTTTTGCTTGTTCCATGCTGTTATATTATCATTCTTGGATGTTTTACAATTATTTTTAGCAACTTTAAATCATTTTTTGGGACTAACCTATTGACATAGTGCCCAGTGCCAGTTGTTGTCTTTTGCTTTTTTTTACTTCACAGAATATCAGTACCAAACGGAGTCCAAACGCAGCGAAACTTTTTTGGAGAATTTTTTTGGACCAGAAGACACAAGATGGGCCAAAGAAATATCAGAGGGGAGGCGTGAGGTGGGCACAAGCCACCTGGGCGCGCCCAGGAGCCCAGGCGTGCCCAGGGGGGTTGTGCCCCCCTCGGTGACCTCCCGCACCGCCTCTTCACACTATAAATTCCCAAATATTCCAAAACCCCCAAATATAACCCTATATTAGAAGTTCCGCCATGCAAGCCTCTGTAGCCATGAAAAAACAATCGGGAGCCCGTTCCGGCACCCTGCCGAAGGGGGAAATCATCACCGGTGGCCATCTTCATCATCCCGGCGGCACCATGATGAGGAGGGAGTAGTCCACCCTCGGGGTTGAGGGTTTGTACCAGTAGCTATGTGTTTAATCTCTCTCTCTCTCTCTCTCTCTCTCTCTCTTGTTCTTGATTTGGCACAATCTTGATGTATCGCAGGCTTTGTTAATATAGTAGGATCATATGGTGTTCTCCCTCTCTATCTTGTTGTGATGAATTGAGTTTTACCTTTGAGATTTCGTTTTATCGGATTGAATACTTTTATGGATTTGAGAGAACTTGATATACGTCTTGCATATGAATACCCGTGGTGACAATGGAGTATTATATTGATTCACTTGGTATGTGTTTTGACACTCAACTCGCGGATTCCCGAGGTGACATTGGGCTAATGTATGGATAGGGGTTGATGCACGTTCTCGTCTTTGTTTCGCTGATAGAAATCTTGGGGCACTCTTCGAGGTTCTTTGTGTTAGATTGAGTATTATGAATCTGAAAGTTTTTTTATGCGTATCGTATAATTAACTCATGGATACTTGTGGTGACATTGGAGTATCTAGGTGACATTAGAGTTGGTTGATGCGTATCATATGGTGTTATTTTAGTACGAACCCTTGGATAGATCGAACGGAAAGAATAACTTTGCGTTATTTTAGTACGAACTCTTGAATAGATCGAACGGAAAGAATAACTTTAAGGTGGTTTCGTACCCTACAAACAATTTCTTCTTACGTTCTCCGCTAGATAAGAACTTTGGAGTGATTCTTCATCGCACGTTAAGGGATGGTTATATGATCCAATTAGATTAGCATTGTTGAGAGATTGCACTAGCGAAAGTATGGACCCTAGGCCTTGTATTCAAGCATTGCAATACCGTTTGTGCTCGGTTTTATCAATTGATACCTTACTATTTTTTGTTTTTCTTATTACAAAAATCAATATCTACTATCATTACTACACTTGTATCACCATCTCTTCACCGAACTAGTGCACCTAAACAATTTACCATTGTATTTGGTGTGTTGGGGACACAAGAGACTTTTTATTATTTGGTTGCAGGGTTGTTTGAGAGAGAACATCTACATCCTATGCCACCCACAGATTGATGAACCTTAGGTCATCCACTTGAGGGAAATTTGCTACTGTCCTACAAAACTATGCGCTTGGAGGCCCAACACGAGTCTACAAGAACAAGTTGTGTAGTAGACATCACGCTCGCATGCCTCGCGTCTACTCAAGCAGTTGTCCGCATGGCACCTCCTAGCCATTAAAAGTGTGACATGTGGTGTCACGTGAATGGTTAACATAACCCCCACGATTTGAACTATACAAATGTTTGAGATGATAATAAGGTGGCAGCTATTTGTTTCAAAATGCCTTAGTTGGATGTTGATTCGAGTGCGCCTTCTCTCAAATTGGACACGAAAAATACCACGGCATGTCGGGTGTCGTTCCATGATAGCATGCCAAGTTTCATGAAATTTAGATGACTTTTGGATTTACTAGAATTTAAAAACAAAGTATCTCAACATTTTGCCGGCAAGCAACGGTGCCCTGGTGTTTGAAATTCATTCCCATTTGTTGCATGGGACCTAAGCATGCACCAAGGACAAACATTTGATTTTTTAACCCATTTTTCTGCACTAGACCATGTGCCTGTAGTTCAAATTTGAATTATGCACATAAAATGCCTAAAAACTCAAATAATGTATAAAAATGTACAAACGAACCCCGAAAAATTCCAAATTTTAACATGACACTCCTGTTGCTCTATGTTGCCACTAGGAAAAAATTTGAAAGCAAGAAGAGGCAGCGAATATCGTTTCATCCACGAAGGAGGCACATTCCCTACCAGAACCATGAGGCTTGTTGTGAGAAGCTCTGGTTTGTGAGAAGCTTATACCCAAACCTGCCTTCAAGTGGGACAATTTTTTTACCACAGCATGTTGATGTTGTTCCATGATAGCATGCCAAGTTTCATGAATTTCGGACGAGTTTTGGATTTACTAGAATTTTAAAACCATGTATCTCAATGTTTGCGGCCAAGCGACGGTGCCGAGGTGTTTGACATTCATTCTCATTTCTTGCATGGGACCTAAGCATCCAACCAAGGACACACATTTGATTTTTCAACCCATTTTTATGCACTGGAGCATGTGCCTATAGTTCAAATTTGAATTATGCACATAAATGCATAGAAAACTCAGTTAATATAATGTATAAAAATGTCCAAATGAACCCCGAAAAATTCCAAAATTTAACACAACACTCCTGTTGTTCTATGTTGACACTAGGAAAAAATTTGAAAGCAAGAAGAGGCAATGAATATCGTTTCGTCCACAAAGGTGACATGTTCCCTACCGGAACCATGAGGTTGAGGCTTGTTGTGAGAAGCTCTGGTTTGTGAGAATCTTATACCCTAACCTGCCCCAAGTGGGACAATTTTTTCACTGTTGATGGTTAACAAGACCACTAGTTTCAAGAAAAAGGGCGAGGGAAAGAAAGGGAACTTCAAGAAGAATGGCAAGCAAATTGCTACTCCCGTGAAGAAGCCCAAAGCTTGACCCAAGCCTGAAACTGAGTGCTTCTACTGCAAGGGAAATGGTCACTGTAAGCGGAACTGCCCCAAATATTTGGCGGATAAGGAGGATAGCAAAGTGAACAAAGGTATATTTGATATACATGTTATTGATGTGTTCCTTACTAATGCTCATAGTAGCGGTACTGGTTCAGTTGCTCATGTTTGTAACTCGAAATAGGAGCTGCGGAATAAAGGAAGATTCGCTAAGGACGAGGTGACGATGCGCGTCGGGAATGGTTCCAAGGTCGATGTGATCGATCGCCATCGGCACGCTACCTCTACATCTACCTTCGGGATTAGTTTTAGACCTCAATAATAGTTATTTGGTGCCAGCGTTGAGCATGAACATTATATCTGGATCTTGTTTATTGCGAGACGATTATTCATTTAAGTCAGAGAATAATGGTTGTTCTATTTATATGAGTAATATCTTTTATGGTCATGCACCTTTGATGAATGGTCTATTCTTGTTGAATCTCAATCGTAGTGATACACATATTCATAATATTGATGCCAAAAGGTGCAAAGTTGATAATGATAGTGCAACATACTTGTGGCACTACCGTTTAGGTCATATTGGTGTAAAGCGCATGAAGAAACTCCATGCGGATGGACTTTTGGGGTCACTTGATTATGAATCATTTGATACTTGCAAACCATGCCTCATGGGTAAGATGACTAAAACTCCGTTCTCCGGAACAATGGAGCAATCTAATGACTTATTGGAAATAATACATACCGATGTATGCGGTCCAATGAGTGTTGAGGCACGCGGCGGGTATCATTATTTTCTAATCTTTACAGATGATTTGAGTAGATATCGGTATATCTACTTGATGAAACACAAGTCTGAAACATTTGAAAAGTTCAAAGAATTTCAGAGTGAAGTAGAGAATCATCGTAACAAGAAAATAAAGTTTCTATGATCTGATCGTGGAGGTGAATATTGGAGTAATGAGTTTGGCCTTCATTTAAAACAATGTGGAATTGTCTCACAACTCACGCCACCTGGAACACCACAGCGTAATGGTGTGTCCGAACGTCGTAACCGTACTTTATTAGATATGGTGCGTTCTATGATGTCTCTTACCAATTTGCCTTTATCATTTTGGGGTTATGCATTAGAGCAGCCACATTCACATTAAATAGGGCACCATCTAAATCCGTTGAGATGACATCGTATGAACTATGGTTTGGCAATAAACCTAAGCTGCCGTTTCTTAAAGTTTGGGGATGCGGTGCTTATGTCAAACAGCTTCAGCCTGATAATCTCGAACCCAAAGCGGAGAAGTGCGTCTTCATAGGATACCCTAAAGAGACCATTGGGTATACGTTCTACCACAGATCCGAAGGCAAGATCTTTGTTGCCAAGAATGGGTCCTTTCTAGAGAAGGAGTTTCTCTAGAAAGAAGTGAGTGGGAGGAAAGTAGAACTTGATGAGGTAATTGTACCTTCTCTCGAATTGTAAAGTAGCACACCAAGGAAAACCGTTTCCATGATGCCTACACCAACTAGAGAGGAAACTAATGATGATGATCATGAAACTTCAGATCAAGTTACTATTGAACTTCGTAGGTCGTCCAGAACACGTAACGCACCAGAATGCTACGGTAATCCTGTCCTGGAAGTCATGTTGTTAGGCAACGATGAACCTATGAACTATGAAGAAGCTTTGATGAGCCTAGATTCCGACAAATGGCTTGAGGCCATGAAATATGAGATAGGATCCATGTATGAGAACATAGTATGGACTTTGGTGGACTTGCCCGATGATCGGCAAGCCACTGAGAATAAATGGATCTTCAAGAAGAAGACAGACGCTGATGGTAATATCACTGTCTACAAAGTTCGACTTGTCGCAAAAGGTTTTCGACAAGTTCAAGGGGTTGACTATGATGAGACTTTCTCACCCGTAGCGATGCTTAAGTCTGTCCGAATCATGTTAGAAATTGCCGCATTTTATGTTTATGAAATCTGGCAAATGGACGTCAAAACCGCATTCCTTAAAGGATTTCTTAAATAAGAGTTGTATATGATGCAACTAGAAGGTTTTTTCGATCCTAAAGGTGCTAACAAAGTATGCAAGCTCCAGTGATACATCTATGGACTGGTGCAAGCATCTCGGAGTTGGAATATACACTTTGATGATGTGATCAAAGCATATGGTTTTATATAGACTTACGGTGAAGCCTGTATTTACAAGAAAGTGAGTGGGAGCTCTGTAGCAATTCTGATATTATATGTGTATGACATATTGTTGATTGGAAATGATAGAGAATTTATGGATAGCATAAAAGGATACTTGAATAAGATTTTTTCAATGAAAGACCTTGGTGAAGCTGCTTATATATTGGGCATCAAAATCTATAGGGATAGATCGAGACGCTTAATAGGACTTTCACAAAGAACATACCTTGACAAAGCTCTGAAGAAGTTCAAAATGGACCAGCCAAATAAAGGGTTCTTGCCTATATTGCAAGGTGTGAAATTGAGTCAGACTCAATGTCCAACCACGGCAGAAGATAGAGAGAATTTGAAAGTCATTCTCTATGCCTCAGCCATAGGTTCTATTATGTATGCCATGCTGTGTACCAGACCTGATGTGTGCCTTGCCATAAGTTTGGTAGGGAGGTACCAAAGTAATCCGAGAGTGGATCACTAGACAGTGGTCAAGAACATCCTAAAGTACCTGAAAAGGACCAAGGATATGTTTCTCGTTTATGGAGGTGACGAAGAACTCGTCGTAAAAGGTTACGTCGATTATAGCTTCAACACATATCCGGATGACTCTAAGTCACAAACCGGATACGTATTTATATTGAATGGTGGAGCTGTCAGTTGGTGCAGTTCCAAGCAGAGCATCGTGGCGGGGTCTACGTGTGAAGCGGAGTACATAGTTACTTCAGAAGCAGCGCATGAAGGAGTCTAGATGAAGGAGTTCATATCTGATCTGGGTGTAATACCCAGTGCATTGGGTCCAATGAAAATCTTTTGTGACCACAGAGGAGAAATTGCCTTAGCGAAGGAATCCAGGTTTCACAAAAGAACCAAACACATCAAGAGACGCTTCAACTCCATTCGTGAAAAGGTCAAGGATGGAGACATAGAAATTTGCAAAGAACATACGAATCTGAATGCAGCAGGCCCATTGACTAAACCTCTTCCGCGGGCAAAATATGATCAGCACCAAGACTATGGGTGTTAGATTCATTACTATGTAATCTAGATTATTGACTCTAGTGCAAGTGGGAGACTGATGGAAATTTGCCCTAGAGGCAACAATAAAGTTGTTATTATTATATCTCCTTATTGATGATAAAGGTTTATTATTGATGCTAGAATTGTATTGATGGAAACTTTAATACATGTGTGCATACATAAACAAATATCGTGTCCCTAATGAGCCTCTACTAGACTAGCTCGTTGATCAAAGATGGTTAAGGTTTCCTAACAATAGACATGAGTTGTCACTTGATAACAGGGTCACATCATTAGGAGAATGATGTGATGGACAAGACCCATCGATTAGCTTAAGCATATGATCGTTCATTTTATTGCTACTGCTTTCTTAATGTCAAATACATATTCCTTCGACCATGAGATCATGCAACTCCAGGATACCTGAGGCATACCTTGTGTGCTATCAAATGTCACAAAGTAATTGGGTGATCATAAAGATGCTCTACAGGTATCTCCGAAGGTGTCAGTTGAGTTGGCGTGAATCGATATTGGGATTTGCCACTCCGTATGACGGAGAGGTATCTCTGGGCCCTCTCGGTAATACAACATCACAAGAAGCTTGCAAGCAAAGTGACTAAGGAGTTAGTTACGAGATGATGTTATGGAACGAGTAAAGAGACTTGCCAGTAAGGAGATTGAACTAGGTATAGTGTCGGAGTAATGGGCCACGAGTAGCCTAACCCGAGTCCCAGAACCTTTCAAGACATCGGGGTCGGCTGCGCCCCTCAAGACGTCAAGATGAAGCGCCGCCTTCTGGTGGCCGGCTGGCTGAACGGCCGACTGCCAGAAGACGGCCATGCTCAGGAAGGCGGCTCCAAGGAGGGACGACTCCTAGCAGGCGGCCTCCAGAGAGGCCGGCTCCTAGCAGCCGGCCCATGGCGCCCTCAACGTCTGTGCCCCCATTAAGAAGACAAGACAATGCAAGGCTACAGTGTGCCCATCACCCCCGTATCCAGGGCCGGGCGTGGCCACAGTGCTCCGTACGGATGGAGATCTCCGCCCGGCGCGGCAATGTTGGCAGAAGCCTCACCAGTCGGACCCGAGGGAGGCCGGCTCCTAGCAGGCGGCCCGTTCCCTCCTCGGGGCCCGTGCACCATTAACCAGATAAGACCCGGAGTGGCTACAGTGATCCCCCGCCAGGCGGCGGGACTGTAGCCACGCACCCCTGACCAAGCAAGCATCATTAGCATCACAGCTATAGTAATCCGCAGCCGGCAAGACCCGCGAGCGGCGGAGGCGGCCTGTCGGCTCCGTACCAGACCAGTCGGCGGGGCCCACCAGGCGGCGGGCCCTAGCAGCCGGCGACCAGAGAGACTGATAGTCGGGTCCTACACCTGGCCAGATTACCATTGTACCCCTGGGGGGTAGGCCTATATAAACCCCCCAGGGCACCCATGCAAAGGGTTCCAACCTGTTAGAATTAGACTCGCACCTAGGGGGAGGAGAGAGCAAGCCCTGCCTTCTCCTACCTCCAGCATACAACTCGAGGAGCACCATTTTACTCACTGGTGCCTTAGTGATCATGCGGAGACCCCGCAGAGCAGGACTAGGGCTGTTATCTCCTAGGAGAGCCCCGAACCTGGGTAAAGTGCGCCGGCGTTTGTGTCTACGCCTCATCCCGCTTCCAGGCACCGGCGACGTTCTACTCGTTCCCACCATGATAAGCCATCCATTGGCATATGTCGCACCCAACCCCCGACATTTGGTGCCCACCATGAGGCGAGGTGCACCGTCTCCCGGAGACCTGTTCTGGACGGGAACCCTGTTCCTTCCTGGCGAGCGCGGCCAGCCCGGCACGCCAGACGGCGTCTGCGCCGACGCACTGCGTGGCGCGGAGGTCGCCTGCGCGGCGAGCTGCCCTGCCGACCTTGTTGGCGAGATTCGCCTCTTCGACGAGCCCGCGTCTGATGCGGGCACCGATGGCCCTGAGAGCCGCCTCGTGAGCCTCCTCGATCAGCTCCACGTCGCCAGCGAGCCTGCTGCTGACTTGGAGTCGGTTGGCTCCACCGACCCGATGTTGGTCGACTCCGACACGACGTCGCTTGACGCGTTCCCCACCAACGTGGTGGTCTACGACGAGCTGCTTCCTCACGCGGACAGCGGTGGCAGCACCGTCACGGAAGTGCTCGTCATCAGCCACGGCGAGCACTCTGGCGGAGGTGGCCAGGATCCGTTGCAGGCGGCGATGCAAGACTTGACTGCGCCCATCCCAGAAGACGTCGACGCCGAGACGCCGGAGGCACGCCGTGTCCAGCTCGTCGAAAGCGCCAACCGGCTGGCCAGCATGAGACGCCTTTCGGAGGCCTACCCACGAGAGATGGACCGTGCCGTCGGCGGCACGCTGGCTCCTGGTGGTCCTAGCCGTATTGGCCTGGTCCGGCAGCGTGGCGCGACCGTCGCCAGCATGTTCGGGACAGATCGTCCCGTCTACGCCACTACTGCAAAGAACATACGAGCTGCCCAGGCGGCAGCAGACAAGCTAGACAAGCTCGAGGGCGACGAGCGTCGCCACATGACGGAGCGAGTCCAGCAGCTCCTCGACGCGGCTGCTGAGTAGCAAGAGGCCGGGTGTCGCACTGAAGCGCCCAACCGGCGAAACAATGACCCGCCTCCTCGCCGAGACCAAGGCGCGACATCCCGGATGCCGACTGGTGGCGCCTGCGATAGAAGAGACAAGGAGCCGGCTGCCAGCCGTAGCCGGACTCACATCACCATCGAGCGCGACCAAGACGGCCGCCCGAGGGCCATGCGGCGGCGAGACGACTGTCCGCCTCCCCCCCCCTCCCCCCGCCGCCTGTTGATCACCCGTCACTCGGCGATCGCCTTGGCCGCCGAGAGGGAATCGGAGAAACTGATGCCCGCCACCGGATCGATCGCCTCAATCGATCCCTGGCGCTAGAAGAAGAAGACGAGCTGGGTCCGCCTTGCTTTGGCCCCCGCATCCGAGACGAACCTTTCCCCAGAGGGTTCATGCTCCCAAGGGACACACCCAAGTACACCGGCTCTGTGAAGCCGGAGGACTGGCTAGTCGACTACTCCACAGCGGTCAGCATCGCCAACGGCAACAAGCGCGTTGCCGTGAAGTACGTTCCGCTCATGCTCCAGGGCACGGCCCGGACGTGGCTGAACAGCCTGAAGCCCCGCAGCATCAACAGTTGGGTTGACTTCACTGAAGCATTCATCCGCAACTTCACCAGCACCTACAAGCGGCCGCCCAAGCCTCGCCAACTCTCCTTGTGCGTCCAAGGCCCCAACGAGTCGACTCGCGACTACCTCACGCGTTGGGCCGAGCTGCGCAACTCTTGCGAGGGCATGCACGAGGTGCAGGACATCGAGTACTTCACTGCCGGGTGCCGAGAGGGCACCCTCCTCAAGCACAAGCTTCTCTGCGACTAGCCGGCAACCCTCGACGAACTGCTGATCATAGCAGACAAGTACGCCACGGCCGACTCCTCCATGAAGGTGGAGATCCAAGTTAATGTGTCGGGCAAGGTGGCCCCTCAAGCTCCTCGGACCCCGGCTGGTGACACCAGTCGGCAACAGCAACTGAACAACAACAAGCGCAAGGCCATGCAGCCGGCTTCCACGAGCCGGTAGGTGGCAACAGTCGAAGATCAGCAACCGGAAGGGCAGCCTCCTCCCAAACGCCACAAGGGCGGCAAGCCCAACTGGTTGCCCGCCTTCTCGTACGAACAGACTCTCGATGCACCCTGCAAGTTCCACAGCGGCGCAAAGCCATCCAACCACACCACTTAGAAGTGCCACTGGCTCACCAGGATCACCAAGGGTGATGGACTCCAGCCCCCCCCCCCCGCCTGCCGGCCCGCCGCCTCCCCCTCCTCAGCAGTCGGCACGATACAAGATGAATATCCTGAAGAGCACGGAGCTTATGTCGTGTTCACCAGCATGGCCGACGACAGGCACATCAGACGGTAGCGACAACAAGAAGTAAATGCAGTGGCGTCAGAGACCCCTGAGTTCATGCACTGGTCTGAGAAGCCCATCAGCTGGAGCAGAGCCGACCACCCGGAAGTGATGCCCAATCCCGGCTCTTATGCTCTGGTGCTGGATGCCACCTTTGCCACGGAGAGGCGGGCTGCTCGCTTCTCCCGAGTTCTGATAGATGGCGGCAGCAGCATCAACATCTTGTACAAAGATACTATGGAGAAGTTGGGAATCAAGCAGAGACATCTTCAGCCCAGCCAGACTGTTTTCCATGGCATAGTTCCTAGCCTTTCCTGCTCGCCAATCGGCAAGACGCAGATCGATGTCCTCTTCTGAGACAAAGAACACTTTCACCGAGAGCCAGTCTGGTTTGAGGTGGTGGACCTTGAGAGCCCTTACCATCCGCTACTTGGCCAGCCTGCCCTGGCCAAATTCATGGCGGTCCCCCACTATGCTTACCTCAAGATGAAGATGCCGAGTTCCAAGGGAATCCTGACCATAGCAGAGGATTACAAGAAGTCGTCCGCCTGTGCAGCAGACAGCGGCCGGCTAGCCGAGTCACTCGTGATCGCGGCCGAGAAACGGCTCTTGGACCGGGTTGTGGCAATGGCAGGCAAGCAGCCGGAAATGTCAGCCAACCCCAAGGAGTCGGAAGCTGAGGGTTCGTTCAAGCCAGCGAAAGAAACAAAGAAGATACCCTTGGACCCGGAGCACCCGGAGAGGCACGCTGTCATAGGTGCAAACCTTGACAGCAAATAGGAAAGCGAGCTCGTCAATTTCCTCCGTGAGAATCGGGACATCTTTGCATGGTCTCCCAAGGACATGCTGGGTGTTCCGACGGATTTCGCCAAGCACAAGCTACATGTCCGGTCTGATGCCAAGCCAGTAAGGCAGCCCTTGCGCCGCCTGTCGAAATAGAAGAGAAGAGTTGTTGGAGAAGAGATAGCGCGGCTTCTAGCAGCCGGCTTCATCATGGAAGTGTTCTTTCCAGAGTGGCTAGCCAACCCAGTCCTTGTACTGGAGAAGAACAAGCAGCGGTGCATGTGTATTGATTATACCAGCCTCAATAAAGCATGCCCCAAAGACCCATTTGCTTTGCCAAGAATCGACCAGGTGATTGACTCCACAGCTGGATGCGAGCTGTTGAGCTTTTTGGGCGCATACTCAGGGTATCAGCAGATCAAACTAAACCCGGCCGACAGGCTGAAGACCGCCTTGATCACACCATTCGGAGCCTTCTGTTACCTGACCATGACGTTCGGCTTGAGGAATGCTGACGCCACGTTTCAGCGTTGCATGCAGAAGTGTCTCCTGAAGCAACTCGGCAGAAACGCCCACGTCTCTGTGGACGATGTTGTGGTGAAGACGGAGAAGAGTGGAACGCTGCTAGAAGACCTCAGGGAGACCTTTGAAAACTTGCGCCGATTCCAGATCAACCTCAACCCGGAGAAATGCGTCTTCGGGGTACCAGTTGGCCAGCTCCTTGGCTTCCTGGTCTCAGAGCGCGGCGTAGAATGCAACCCTATGAAGATCAAGGCCATCGAGAGGATGGAGGTGCCCACCCGACTGCTGGACGTGCAAAAATTCACCGGCTGCTTGGCATCCATCAACCGTTTCATCAGTCAACTGGGTGAGAAGGCTCTTCCCCTGCACCAGCTCATGAAGAAGACCACTTTTTTCGAGTGGAACGACAAGGCGGATGAAGCTTTTCTACAGCTCAAGAAGATGTTGACCACTCCGCCTGTCCTGGCGGCTCCGACTCCTAAAGAGCCCATGCTCCTCTACATCGCCGCCACCAGCCGAGTGGTCAGCATAGTCATAGTTGCGGAACGCAAGGAAGAAGGCAAAGCGCTACCAGTCCAGAGGCCGGTGTATTACCTGAGTGAAGTACTGTCCGCCTCGAAGCAGAATTACCCCCACTACCAGAAGATGTGCTACGGTGTGCATTTTGCCGCTAAGAAGTTGAAGCCGTATTTTCAAGAGCACCCAGTCACTATGGTTTGCACTGCTCCACTTGCCGAGATCATTGGAAGCCAAGATGCTTCAGGCCGAGTGGCCAAATGGGCCATAGATTTGGCTCCCTACACCATCTACTACCAACCTCGCACCGCCATCAAGTCACAAGCACTGGCCGACTTCCTCGTCGACTGGGTCGAGACCCAGTACCTGCCGCCAGCGCCAGACTCCACCCATTGGCGAATGCACTTTGATGGTTCGAAGATGCGCACCGGTTTGGGAGCCAGCACCATCCTCACCTCTCCCAAAGGCGACAAGCTCAGATATGTGCTGCAAGTCCATTTTGCCGCCTCCAACAACGTTGCTGAATACGAAGCATTCGCCGGATCCTGTGATATGGAGATTCCGACTTGGTGGCCCAACAGTCGTCAGGTGATTGGGACGCCAAGGATGCAAATATGGCCAGCTACCGCTTCCTCGTTCAGAAACATAGTGGATACTTTGAAGGATGCGAGTTCCTCCATGTGCCAAGAAATGACAATGAGAAAGCAGATGCCTTGGCATGAATCGGCTCCACCCGGCAAGCAATACCAGCCGGCGTCGCCCTACAATGCCTCCTTAAGCCGTCTGTCAAGCCATCGCCAGAGTCGGATTCCATCTTTGTGCCGGCTCCTCCTGAAGCAGTCGGATCCGACTTGAGGACCCCGGCAGCTGGCACGGGGAATACGGCAGGCGACCCGGGGACTGCAGCAGCCGCACCCGGCCCTGGGACTTCAGAACCCGGCCCGGAGACTGCAGCAGTCGGCCCGGGGACTTCATCGACTCAGCAAGCGGCAGCCGACTCCAACCCGCCGCCTCCCGACCCAACCGCCCTCGTGCAAGTAGCAGTCCTAGCAGTCGAAGAAATTGTAGCACCTTCGTGGGCTCAGCCCATCCTCCACTTTCTGGTGAATAAAGAGCTGCCGACTGACGATATCTCGGCCCGACAGGTGCATCGTCGGGTAGCAGCATACACCATCGTCAACAGAGAACTTGTGAGGCGCAGTGTCACTCGTGTTTACTAGCACTGCGTAGAGCCGAGGCAAGGCCAAGCAATCCTCAAAGATATCCATCAAGGTGAGTGTGGTCACCACGCAGCTTCAAGAGCACTCGTGGCCAAAGCTTTCTGCCACGGTTTTTTCTGGCCGACTGCTCTAGAAGACGCCAAAGACTTGGTCCAGAAATGCAAAGGGTGCCAGAAGTTCTGCTCCAAGCCACATCAGCCGGCTTCTGCACTCAAGACCATCCCCATTGCCTGGCCCTTCGCTGTCTGGGGGCTGGATATGGTGGGACCATTCAAGACAGCACGCGGTGGCATGACTCATCTGCTTGTCGCGGTGGACAAGTTCACCAAGTGGATAGAAGCAAAGCCAATTAAGAAGTTGAATGGCCCGACTGTTGTGACTTTCATCTCCGACATCACCATCCAGTATGGCATACCACACAGCATCATCACCGACAACGGCACAAACTTTGCCAAAGGCGCCTTTGCCCGTTTCTGCGCTACGCAGGGCATCCGACTGGACTTAGCGTCCATTGCCCATCCGCAGTCAAACGGCCAGTTGGAGCGAGCAAACAACCTCATTTTGTCCGGCATCAAGCCCCGACTGGTCGAGCCTCTGGAGCGCTCGCCGGCTGTTGGCTCGATGAGCTGTCGGGCGTCCTCTAGAGCCTACACACAACTCCGAACAAGTCAACCGGCTTCACACCTTTCTTCCTCGTCTACGGTGCCGAAGCCGTCATCCCAACGGACATAGAATTCGACTCCCCTTGAGTCACCATGTACATCTAAGAGGAGGCAAAAGAAGCACGAGAAGACGGCGTCGATCTGCTGGAAGAGGGCCGGCTGTTGGCACTCAGCCGGTCCACCATCTACCAGCAGAGCCTGCGTTGATACTACAACCGGAAGGTCAAGCCAAGATCCTTCCAAGAGGGAGACCTTGTGCTCCGGCTGATCCAGCGAATAGCCGGCCAGCAAAAGCTCTCGGCACCTTGGGAGGGCCCCTTCATCATCAGCAAGGTGTTGGGCAGCGACTCCTACTACCTGACCGATGCTCAGAAACCTCGAGCACGCAAAAGAGACGACTCCGGCAAGGAGACGGAGCGACCATGGAATGCAAATCTCCTTCGAAGGTTTTACAGTTGATGCAGTATGTACCACGCCAACTTTTGTATTAAGTACGAAGAATACGGGTCCCCCAAGAAGAGCTCGGGGACTGCCCTCTTTTATCTATATGATAAGTATTATGCTTATCAATGTGTTATTTCTTTAGTCCGCCTGGCACCGGGTTCGACTAGTCGACCCAGGGACTCGCCGCCTTGTGCTATGTAATGCTTCCTGCAGCCGGACAAGTAATGTGTTGGCACTTAAGCCTTCTCCTGCCAGAAGCCGCAGCTCGCAGAGCAACTGTCTGGTGGGCAGGAGTCAAGGTAGAAAGGGTGTTCGCATGAAAAATGGCTAAGGACCCAAAGCATGCACATAGTTCAAGCCGGCTTCCTGCTTCGCCGACCGGCTGCTGAGCAGCCGGCCGGCCGGCTTCTACTTAACTTGCTAGAAAACTCTAATCGGCTAAGTACTTGCCTCCCCGAAGGTGGCTAAGTACTTGACCCAGCCACAGTCCGCAGAGCGGCTGTTCGGCTGGCAAGACGGCAACCGAGGGAAGGAGGAAAAGGAAAAAGGCCAAAGAGCAGAAAGCAAGGAAAGATAGAACTCGGCAAAAATATTTACATATCAAAAGGCCCTTGGCCGACATTCAACAAGAGTTTGAAATACACCCCGCGGGTGGAATTGTGCGAAGTTAATGAAGTTTGTCGAGACTAATAAGCAGGTAGAAACAAAAGGTAAAATGGCAGCCTAGGAAGCAGCAGACGGGTTCGGCGGAACGATGGAGTCGGTGGTGCCGGCTGGTGGAGCGGCCGGCTGGTCGGTCTCCGCTTGGTCGCCTTCAGCAGCAGCCGGCTCGCTCGGGCGTGGCTCGTTGCTGGAGGCGCGGTCGAGCTGAGGCTGGCCGTCCGCTCCGACCTCTGGCGCCTCCTCTTCACTTTCCTCCTCCTCCTCGCCTTCTCCCTCGTCGCTGGAGTCGATCACTTCGGCCGAATCCTCGCCATCCTCTGGGTTCAGCCCGAACAATTCCTGCGGCGCCTCGGTGCCGTTCTCAGCTAGCTCAGGAATGAAGATGCTGGTGTTGGTGTACTCAGCGATTGCCGCGGCTCGCTGAATAAGTTCACGCTCCACCGCCACCAGCTCCTCTTGGGCTTCTAGTCGAAGCGTGGCCAACTGGGCTAGATTTAGCCCAGGATACCATGCCTTGATGAACTCCAAGGCCCGGCGTGCCCCGGCCCGGGCCGATGAGCCCTTCCATGCCTCAAGACGGCCAGCCGCCACCTCTAGCCAGTCGGCAGTCTGGCTGGGTGTGCGTGGAGCCAGCATGTCTGTCCACAGGGCGGCAATCGCCTGGGCGCCGACACGCTGAAGTCGGCCCAGCATCCAATGAGCCGGCCGAAGACGGGCCTGGATGCTGAGAAGCTGCTCGCTAAGGGTCCGAGGGGTGTCGGCGGTGATCTCCGCACCTGCCGCCCTCCGCCCTTCGCGATTGGCCTCGATGGCCTGATTGGCGGGACCAGAGTGACCGGGGAAGAAATCTGCTCAAACAGAAAGCAAAGAAGCCAAAATTAGAAACAAGAAGCCGGCTTGATCAGAAGCAGGCGGCCTGAAGAAAGCGTAAAGAAGGCAGCTTACTGTCAACCATGTCTTCAATCTCGCCGAAGCCGGCGGTCAGCAAAGCCTCCTTGTCGGTCCAGGTGGAGCGTTCGGTCTCGAACACAGCAAGGAGACCGGCCCCCTTGTCCTCCGCCTCCTTTTGGGTCTTCTTGAGAAGCTCCACCTGCTCCGCCAGTTGCGTGACCAGCCGGTCACGCTCTTCGGCCAGCTTGCTGCAGTCCGTCTCCTTGGCGTGCAGCGCGGTGTTGGCTTCGCCCAGCTGCTGCTGCAGGGCGGCGTTGGCCTCTGCAAAAATAGAAGAAGGAAAAGACATCAACAATCAACAAGGAGAGATATAGTTGCCCGGGAGATCCGGCCCGACTGCTCAGCAGTCGGCCCGAATCTTGGGGACTACAGCCTGCGGGTGCGCCAGCGCGCCCCCGCAGAGAAAGAAGTTATCACTAGCTACCAAGAAGAAGAACAGTCGCTGGGGAGATCCGGCCCGACTGCTCAGCAGTCGGCCGAATCTCGAGGACTACAGCCCGTGGGTGCGCCAGCGCGCCCCCGCGGAGAAAGAAAATAAAGACTTACTCCGGCTTTCCGACAGGTAGGTGGTCCGTTGAGTCAGCTCCTGCACCTTGGAGTTGAAGGCGGCTGCGCGAAGGTTATGATAATCCTGTAGTGAAGATATCAGACAATGTTAGTACTTGGAGCTTGCCAGTTGAAGTTCCGAGCCGCCTGCTTAGCAGCCGGCCCGAAACTCGTGGACTACACCCAGTGGGTGCGTTGGCGCGCCCCCACAAACAAGTATAAGAAATACAAGAATCAAAATGAAGAACCAAGAAGCATACCCGGATGGCTCCTCGTGACTCCAGGAACACCTTGTTGCAGTGCTTGAGAGCATCGGCTTCAGCGCGGAGCTTGGCCTGGACGTCCAGGATTGCCTTATTCAAAGGGCCCGTCCCGCCTCCCCGCACCCACTCAGTGGGCGCGGCGCTGGTCACCTTGGCGTCTGGGATCGAAGAGCTCACGGCACCGGTCTCCAGCGGGAGTGGCGCCGAGGCCGCCTTTGCAAACCGGCGGCACGATGGTGTGCAGACCTCGGGAGTCGGGATGGTTACCATCTCGCCTCCGACTGGCGGCACCGGTGAGTCCGCCGGCTGCTCGCCTCGCGCATCTCCAGATGGCGGTGGCGGAGGCACGGCCGCGTCCGGCATGACGACATCACCGCCGTCCCTCTCCATGATCGGGTGCTCGTCGCCGCCCCCCCAGCCGGCGCCACGAACCTTGGTGGTGGCGGCGCAGAGTTCAGGGGGATGACAAATAACGCCGACTGGCGGCGTGCGGCCTCTTCGGCCTGCTCCTTCCCCGCGGTAGCGGCCTCGGTCTTCGCCAGCTTCTTCAAGGTGGCGGCTTCCGCCTTATCCGCCTCCGACTTCTCCAGACAGGCGGCTTCCTGCTCCTCGCACACCTCCCGTGCGTTTCACTCCTGCGCCTCCCGGAGGTCGGCGGCCGGATCAATTCAACGGGTGGTGGTGGAGGCCTCCGCCGACCCAACAATGGAGGCGGCAGCTGACTTCTCAAGAGAGAGCGGGGCCCTAAATCTAGAAAGACGCAGAGAGAAAGTTCAGAAAGAGTCGACAAGGAAAATAAAGCACAAGGAAAGATACTTACGCCGACACCAAGGGAGGTGCCTTTGGGAGCTTCTGGAACTTGCTCGCCTTCGCGGCAACCTCCTTTCGCCTGGTCGCAGCAGTCAGATTCTTGGCCATCTTCGGCGCGCTGCCGAACAAGACGGCGCCTTGTTTACGCTTGCGCGTGCCGCCTCGAGCAGACGGCTCGACGGAGGGGCCCGTGTCCGCTCTGCCGGCGCCCCGCGCAGGGGGCGGCTCTTCTTCCTCCTCATCATCATCAGGCCAGGTCTCGATGCCGCCTTCTTCGGAGCCGCCTGCTTCGTAGACGCTGCCTGTCGCGGTGTCCTCCAAGGCGGCCGCCCCCAAGTCGGGGTCGTCCACGTCGCTCACCGCCCAGTCCGGTTCGTAGTCGCCACCCGCCCCTATGATGGCGGCCGTCGCTTCCGACATGTAGATCTGTTTCAAGTGGTGAGAGGCCGGCTGATCAAGACCAAGATCAAGACTAAGACGAGTATCAAAAAGAAAGAATTGGAGAACTTACCGCAGGCGGCGGGTCGGCGCGGGAATATGGCCGCTTGCCGAAGCTCCAAGACCCCTCCAGCTTGAGGCCGGAGATCTCGTTCACCAAGTTTGCGACCTCGGCAGCCGGCATCTCCTTGGTACTCAGCCGTCACGGGTCGCGATGCCTGCTCATCCGGCTGATCAGGTGCGGCCGGCCTTGGAGCGGGAGGACCCGGCACGCAACAAAGGCAACCAACAAGTCGGACGCCTTGAGGCGTTCAGTGTTGGTCAGCTCCTGGAGTCGTTGGATGGCGGCGGCACCGTCTGCTGATACCGGCTTCGGCTTGTAGCCCCAGCTGGCCCGAGGCTTGGCCGGCGGGCCCGCTTCATAAGCCGGCAGGTTGATGAAGTCCGCAGCCGGGTCCATGTTCTCCACGTAGAAGTAAGATTGTTGCCACATCTTGAACGACTGTGGCAGCTTGATGGTGGGGAAGGTGTTCTTCGGCGACGGCCGGCGAACCGCGACGAAGGCACCACACTGGGAAGCCACCTCCCGGACGGAAGTGCCCAGCTTGGTGTAGAAGAATGCTCCCCACAGCTCGATGGTGGGGAGGATGCCGAGATAGCCTTCGCACATCATGACGAAGGCGGCTAGGAGCATCACGGCATTGGGCGTGATGTGATGCGGCTATAGGTGATAAAACTCGAGGAACGAGAGGAGAAAGCCGCTCGCCGGCAGGCCGAAGCCGCGGATGAAGTGCGAGCGGTAGACGACCCGCTCGCCCTCCCTCGGCGCCGGCGAGATCTCTCCCTCCGGCGGCACGCGCGCCTTCACGTAGCCCGCGCCGGGGAGACGCGGCGTCTCGTGGAGGAAAGTGATATGGTCTTCATTGACATTTGACCCGTCCCAGTCTCCTCCTCGCTCACGCGCCATGGAGAGCTCGACAAAGAAAATGGCGCGGAGGGGGAGCTGAGAGTGGAGCGGGGTTGAGAGGGCTCGGGGCGGACGAGCCCAACGGAGACAAACAGCGGCGGCGCTCCGGCGTGGCTCGGGGGCGATGCGGCAAGAGGAAGAAGAAGGAGGCAAGAGCGGGGTGGAGGGGCGCGCGTGCTCTGCTGCTCCCTCTCCTCCCCCTACTTATAGCCTACGGGCTATGAAGCCGAGGGGGCGGGCGTGGGATCATGGGATTAAATGTGCCCACGACCCCACGTTCCCACCTTTATCGCGCGAGTTACTGCGCGCAGTAACTCCGCGGAGAAACTCAACCGCCCGCCTCGGCCGCAGCGGATCCGCTCGCGTGCCGAGGCCCGGTGGTGGCGGGCCCAGCCTGCAGTCGTGTCCCATCACGCGCGTCGGCTGGCAGGCTGGCCCGGCTGGCTGACGCCACGTGGCACGCCTAGAAGCTTAGCTAATACGCCACCTAGTTCCTGCCGTTGCGTTCGAAGTTTCAGACAGATCCGACTGGACGTGGCTGACTCCTACCAGGCGGCTTACCAGGAGTCGGATGAAGCTTCCGTCCACAGCACCCGGGGAAAGAAACTGTTGAGGCTCCTCGGCCCCTCGGCCGCGGCACCTCACCAACTTCGGGGACTACTGTCGGAGTAATGGGCCACGGGTAGCCTAACCCGAGTCCCAGAACCTTTCAAGACATCAGGGCCGGCTGTGCCCCTTAAGACGTCAAGACGAAGCGCCGCCTTCTGGTGGCCGACTGGCTGAACGGCCAACTGCCAGAAGACGGCCATGCTCAGGAAGGAGGCTCCAAGGCGGGCCGACTCCTAGCAGGCGGCCTCCAGAGAGGCCGGCTCCTAGCAGTCGGCCCATGGCGCCCTCAACGTCTGTGCCCCCATTAAGAAGACAAGACAATGCAAGGCTACAGTGTGGCCCATCACCCCCGCATCCAGGGCCGGGCGTGGCCACAGTGCTCCATACGGACGGAGATCTCCGCCCGGCGCGGCACTGTTGCCACTCCACCCCTGACGTCACTCCTGTCAGGCGGAGCCCTGCTCCCACGACCGCTTGTCGGTACGGCCAGAAGACGGCGGGCCCTACCAGGCAGCGAGAGCCCGGAAGACGGCAGAAGCCTCACCGGTTGGACCCGAGGGAGGCCGGCTCCTAGCAGGCGGCCCGTTCCCTCCTCGAGGCCCGTGCACCATTAACCAGATAAGACCCAGAGTGGCTACAGTGATCCCCCGCCAGGCGGCGGGACTGTAGCCATGCACCCCTGACCAAGCAAGCGTCATTAGCATCACGGCTACAGTAATCCGCAGCCGGCAAGACCCGCGAGCGGCGGAGGCGGCCTGTCGGCTCCGTACTAGACCAGTCGGTGGGGCCCACCAGGCGGCGGGCCCCAGCAGCCGGCGGAGAAGCCGGCGACCAGAGAGACTGACAGTCAGGTCCTACACCCGGCCATATTACCATTGTACCCCTGGGGGGTAGGCCTATATAAACCCCCCAGGGCACCCATGGAAAGGGTTCCAACCTGTTAGAATTAGACTCACACCTAGGGGAGAGGAGAGCAAGCCCTACCTTCTCCTACCTCCAGCATACAGCTCGAGGAGCACCATTGTACTCACTAGTGCCTTAGTGATCATGCGGAGACCCCGCAGAGCAGGACTAGGGGTGTTATCTCCTAGGAGAGCCCCGAACCTGGGTAAAGTGCGCCGGCGTTCGTGTCTACGCCTCATCCCGCTTCCAGGCACCGGCGACGTTCTACTCGTTCCCACCATGAAAAGCCATCCATTGGCATATGTCGCACCCAACCCCCGACATATAGAGATACCAACAATCGAATCTCGGCAAGTAACATACCGACAGACAAAGGGAAATATGTATGTTGTTATTAAGGTTCGACCGATAAAGATCTTCATAGAATATGTAGGAACCAATATGGGCATCCAGGTACCGCTATTGGTTATTAACCGGAGAAGCGTCTCGGTCATGTCTACATCATTCTCGAACCCGTAGGGTCCGCACGCTTAATGTTCGTTGACGATATAGTATTATATGAGTTATGTGAGTTGGTGACTGGATGTTGTTCGGAGTGCCGGATGAGATCACGAACATGACGTGGAGCTCCGGAATGGTTTGTAGGTAAAGTTTGATATATAGGATGATGCTATTTGGTCACCGGAAAGGTTTCGGAATGTACCGGGTATTCATCGGATCACCGGAAGGGGTTCCGGGAGGCACCGGGAGGTTATTAGGCCATATGGGCCAAACGAGGGGATCACACCAACCCACAAGGGGCTGGCCCACCCCATCTCTAGGCCGTCGGCCCTAGGGAAGGAAAGGGGGAGGCTAGCCCCTCCTGCCTTCCCCTCCACATGAGAGAAAGGAAAGGGGGGGCGCCACCCCTCCTGCCTTCCTCCCACGTGCCTAAGAAGGAAGGGGGGCGCGGCCAGGGTAGGAGCCCAGGGCGGCCACCGGCCTCCTTGGGGGAGCCCTAGGCTGCCTCCCCTCCTCCTCCCACCTATATATATGTGAGGAGGGAGAGGGGCAACAGACACCACGATCCCCAAGCCGTGTGCGGTGCCCCTCCTCTAGTTCGTCCTCGGTCATAATTTTTGTAGTGCTCGGCGAAGCCCTGTGGAGATAGTTGCACCACCACCATCACCACACCGTTGTGCTGCCAGAACTCATCTACTACTTTGCCCGTCTTGCTGGATCAAGAAGGCGAGGACGTCATCGAGCTGAACGTGTGCTGAATGCAGAGGTTTCGTGTGTTCGATATTTGATCGGGCGGATCGTGAAGGTGTACGACTACATCAACTGCGTTCATAAATGCTTCCGATTAACGGTATACGACGGTACGTAGACATACTCTCCCCTCTCGTAGCTATGCATCTCCATGGATAGATCTTGTGTGTGCATAGAAATTTTTTGTTTTCCATGCAACGTTCCCCAACAAGAAGTTTATACCCAAACCTGCCCCAAATGGGAGAATTTTTTTTACCACAGCATGTTGATGCCATTCCATAATAGCATGCCAATGTTCATGAATTTCATACGAGTTTTGGATTTATTAGAATTTCAAAACCAAGTAAACGTTTGCCAGCGAGCCATGGTGCCGAGGTGTTTGAAATTCATCCTCATTCTTGCATGAGACATAAGCATCAACCCATGGACACATACATGATTTTACAACCCATTTTGGTGCACCGGAGCATGTGCATGTAGTTTAATTTTGAACTGTGCACCTGAAATGCCTAGAAAACCAAGTTAATGTATTAAAATGTCCAAACGAACCCAGAATAATTCCAATTTTTTTGACGACACACCTATACTTGCATGTTCACTGCAGATAAAAGTTCTAGCAATTCAAACACCCTCCTTTGCTGATGTGACCCAATTATGTATTTCAAATCAAGACGAAAAATCAAGTAAATCACACACATTTTATTATCACCAACCGTGTGAGATGTAATGCAAAATATATCTTGGAGCACCGTCGAAGTAGTACGTATATGGCTTACGTGAGAAGGTGCATCGGCTACAGTCCACAACCGGTGCGTCAAGCACACTAGCTCGCTCCCCAAATATCATTTCACTGTTCAATCGTCACCGGTGAAAGATGGGGACGTGGACCCGTGTCGTGAGGGCCACTTCGGCGGCCCACTCCGGCAAGAGCGCGGCCGCAGCTCGCTCCCCAAAAGTTGTGTGAGCGTGGCCGCAATATGCGATCAGGCGGGCCAAGGCAGCCCAAACGGTCGTTGTTGCTGCTCAGGTGGTAGCAGCAACATCTGTGTCGGGGATAGCAATTGGCGAGAGCGGCACAACAACTTTCTGTTCCGCAGCGGCGGTCTTAGTCCTGATGGAGGCCGCCCACGACCATGTCGAGGCCGCCCACGCCCAGCTCATAGTGGTCACCGCACAAATCGAACGAAGCTTCTCCGACAACGATCGGCAACCCACGGACGAAGAGTTGGCAATCGCCGAGAGCATTCCAGCAGCCGTCCGTTCCTTCGTGACATACCTTGCCATGACGGAGCCCGTCGAAGCCCAGATCGCAGCCGCCCACACCCAGCTCATGGCGGCCTTTTCCAAACAGATGGCGAGATGCTTGCCGAGTATGGCGCGATGGATGCCGTGGAGCCCCTTCCCCAGGAGATCATCGCGTGCGAGATGGACATGGAGGAGGTAGCGGAGATCGACGAGCGCCAACCGGAGTAGTACTTTATATAATTAAGAGCACCGGTCTTTAATTTGTTAGAGTAATGTTTAGGTCAGCTAGCTCTGTTTAATTGCTGAACTTGCTCGATTAAGAAGTGTGGGTGTGTTGTAGTCTCCTTTGTGTACCCAAATTATGCAATGACGTGGATGACCACTGTACTCAGGGAAATTCGAACCAAATTTTTTGATATTCAAACTCACCACACACGGGTTAAGCTATCTGAATCGTTTGTGATGTTCACATATCGTACACAGTTTTGAATAAGGGACCATGTCTGATGACACTTTGCGCGCCAATTTTTTCGCTGAAGCGATTCCAAATTTTCGGCTTCCGCGGAAATATCTACCTCCCCGCCCCCTCTCCCTTACCAAAGCCACATTTCCCCTGTTTCCGCCTTACTTTCCAAGTTGAAACCTTCACTTCTTGCTTGCAGCGCCGCCTCCTCGCCGGCGACCCTCCTTCACGCTGCTCGGCCTTGCCTATCCATGCAGGTAATCCACACCCGACCCCCATCCTCCTCCTCCTTCCACATTCCACATGCCCCGACCGCCGGCGCGACACCTTCCACCCAAATCACCGACCCCTCCACCAAATAAGCGCCACCCTAAGCCATGGTGCACGCAGTATAGCCAGGATCTTAAGGAGCATTTGGCAGTGGAGAAGCAAATCGCGGCCGCACGCGCGGATGAGGTCGCGATGGTTGCCATTCGTGCCGACCCCCAGATCTTGGAGGAGCACCTTGCCGTCGAGGCCACCGTCGATGCCTCGCGCGCCGACGCCGCGACACGCTTGGCTGCTTTAAACGACAGTTCGTGGCGTTTTCTCGACGCCACCCTCGGTGTCTTCGACGAAGACTACGAAGTGTTTTCTCAGCGTGCACGTGCTTACCTCATCTCGAGAGCCAGCAGGTTGGTGCCCGAAGCGGCTCAGGCAACTCACCACTACGATGAGGGCACCCACGATGTGGAGGCCTCGCCCTCTTCCATGTCCAAGGAGACAATCGTCATCGATATCTCTGACAATGAGGAGTAGCTAGTCTTATTAGCTCACTATAAGGACCCATGTTCAGTTTGCTAGCTACTGCCTTTCCTTAACAAATTCTAGTGAATTGTGCTATCTACTTTTACCATGCAATCTTCTGCTCTAGTGTATATGTTCTATATGTCGTGCAATGTGGTGTTCAGTTAACTGTTTGGTTCAATTATGCAAATGTGATGTTCAATTCTTCAGGGTGCAATTTTCCAAGTTGTCAAGCATGCTTGGTTAACTGTCTGGTCTTCTAGTATGTTATACATTGTGCAATGTGGTGCTCAGTTAACGTTTGGTTCATTTGTTGTGGTGTTTAGTTAACTGTTTGGTTCAATTCTGCAATGCGGTGTTCAATTGTTGTGGGTGCATTCTGTTATTGCATACCATGTGAGGAATAAATTGTATTTATCTGTACTAAATACATGAGAAACAAATACAATTGCTATATTTCCAAGTTGTTAAGCATGCTTGGTTTGGTTAACTATCTGATCTTCTATTAGGAGTATGTTATATTGTGCAATGTGGTGCTCAGTTAATGTTTGGTTCATTTGTTGTGGTGTTTAGTTAACTGCTTGGTTCAATTCTGCAATGCGATGTCCAATTGTCGTGGGTAGAATTTTGTATTGTTGTGCATGTGAGGAATAAATCGAATTTGGTTGCACTTAATACATGAGAAACATATACAAGTGCTATATTTCCTAGTTCTTGATCATGCTTGGTTTGGATAAATGGGTTTTCCATGCGGCTTGAATTAATCTGATGAATCTGCAATGTGCTTATTTTTCATCATCATATTTTACTGATAGCATGCGAACCCTCACTTAACCTGATGACTAACTACCTTATATGTGTTGCAGGGAAACAATGGGAAGCACTGAGGTTTACAATCGAGGTTTGCACATGCATGGTCCTTTGTCTAATAGCACATTATTGTGCAATTGCAGGAACCATTCTAATATTTATGTTTTTAACAATTTGGTCTTGCACATGTAGGTCCTGCTGTCAGAGGTTTTGACCCACTGTTCGACCCTTTTTGCATACGGGGAAATGAGTTGTCCATGAATATCAGTCAAGTCAAGAAACTCAGAAAGATTGTTAGGATAAAGAAATTAGCGACAAAAAACAACAAGATCTTTGTCTACACAATGAAGAAGACATTAGTTCACTACAGGATGGTACTAACTATTATACCTTGCCTTTTTTATTTGTTTGCCCCATTTCCAATATAGAGAAGATATTTATGCACATTCTTGTTTTCAGGCCTTTTCAAAGCAGTTCACAGATGATTACCTCTCAAACCACCTGTATGGTCAAAGGCGAGGAAGGTATTCATACAACACCCACGGTTCAATATTAAAGTGTTCCTGAAGAGGACGAATGATGGACGGTCAATCATCCACAGGCACTGGCCTAAAGTTGCAAAGACCTTCAACATCAATGAAGGCTCAATATTCGCCTTCTGCTTCAACAGTTTTCCAGATGAGATACATCTGTCTATGTACCGTCTATGATGCTAATTTCGAAAAGTTATAGATGTTGCATGTGAAAGTTGGTGCTGGTGCAGTTGTGTAATGGGGTAGCTGAGTGCTGAAGCTATATGAATGTATTTCAATTATGAAAATGAAATATATTGTGTGCTTAATATGAAATGTCAATTAGATTAATAAATGGATTATTAATAATAGATAATTAGCCTGCTAATTGGGTTTTTCTATTGCACACGGTTATTGAGAAAACACCATGGGCGATGACCTCAGGCAACGCACACAGTTTCTAGGAATAAACCGTGTTAGATTAATGAACAATCATACATGACATCCTCTTAAAAACTGTTTGCGTTAGGCCACCTGGCACAAACGTTTACCACATAAAAACTATGTGTGATGGACAGCCTTTGCCACACAGTTTCTTCTACGCACCGTGTGAGATGCATTCAATAACGCAAACGATAAAATTGTTAATACCGTGTGCAATGGAAACGCTATCACAAACGATTTAACGGGGAAAATTGTGTGTGATGTACCTGCGAACAGAAACATTTTCCTTGGAGCGACTATGTGGGATGTATATACGAACAGAAACGTTTAGCAAGGACTGACTGTGTGGGATGTACTTACGACCGGAAATGATTTCGCCTGTATAATTGTATTTTTTTAGCACTACTGTACGTATAACTAGGGATGGCAATGGGTACCCATTACCCGCGTACCCGGCGGGTAAAAACCCTATTAGGGTAAGGGTATGGAAAAGAAAAATACCCATGGATGCACAAATAGGAAAATTTAAAACCTGTAGGGTATAGCGGGTATGGGTATGGTTTAGTATAACCCATACTCGTGTATCCATGGACCCGCATATAATCTGATTAATAGGCAATAAATATTATTTATCAACATATTAAATTATTTTTACATAAATACCGCAGCTAGCCCACAACGAAGCCACAAGCCCACAATCAGAATCCCATAGGTGATTGATTGATGTCCAGAATTGCCTCCTTCCTTATATGGCTATATGATTGACATCCAGAATTACCTCAGAGGCTCGCATCAGCCAGATCACATCTTCTCGCCGCCGCCTACCACCGCTAGCGCCTCCGGCCACTTGCTGCCTCGCACCACCACCCCGTTCATGTCCTCCAGAGCTTACGCATGGACGGGAACCGCGAGGTGGAGCTGCAGCTCGGCGACCACCACGGCCAGGAGCATGGCACGCCTACCTCGAGCGCAAGCCCAACCCTATTGTTAGATGGTGCCTTCCATCTCCGCGCGCCAGGAAGGAATCAACTCCCTAGCCGACGTTTTCCGCTACCTCGTGCTCCGGGGTCCAAGGAGTAGCACCGTCACAACACTATGTTTGAGACGTCCGTGAAGCAGCGACGCCCTAGTCTGCTTAGCAATGGTCGATCTGCCGCTGCCGCCAATCACAAGAACACGAGCAAGGCTATTTTGGCTAGGTGAGTATCAATTTTGTTTATGATTTTACCATAACGAGCACGTATCTTATAATTTGAATATATTTGTTGAAACTACAGGCACGCCTAGCTCGGCACGCAAGCGACCGATTAAGTATGAAATATTTTGTTTCCAACAGCAATTATTTCTGTATGTATGTATGTTTTGTGATATATTCATGTACATCAGTACACATTACCCTTGATTTCTGCATAGAGATGCATTACATACATGTAAATATGAAATTTTGTGTGTGATGATTGAGTATAAATATTTTATTTTCACAGAAATATGTTTTTCATATATAGATGATGTGATCTATTCATGTATGTGAACATTGATTTTTGCATGATACAAGCACCAACATCCAAGTAGATGATCATTTTAAATTGGTCGATGATACATCTGCCCCAATGTATGAAGATGAAGACCGTGCAAGTTGTTGTTTATGATTATGTAGTGCTCCAATTGATGTGTTGCAAATCTGGGTAATTTTACCCACGGGTACCCATTTACCCTGTCGGGTGATGCGTATGGGAAAAAGTTGTACCCATCGACGGGTATGGGTACGGGTGATGGGTAAAGTTTAGAGCGACGGGCAAGGGTATGGGGTGGCTCCACCCGTACCCAAACCCGCACACGAACTCATTTTGCCGAGCGTGTGTGCCAGGAGGGCATATCCCCAACGGTTTCTGGGTCGTGTGGGAAGACCCCCCTATCGCCCACACTCACTAGGCGACGGTTCCAAATGCCGTCGCAGAAAGGGATTTAAAACCGTTTGTATAGCACCTCGCTATACTAGTGACTATTGTGCAATTGCAGGAACCATTCTAATATTTAGGTTTTCAACAATTTGGTCTTGCACATGTAGGTCCTGCTGTCAGAGGTTTTGACCCACTCTTCGACCCTTTTTGCATATGGGAAAATGAGTTGTCCATGAATATCAGTCAAGTCAAGAAACTCAGAAAGATTGTTAGGATAAAGAAATTAGCGACAAAAACAACAAAATCTTTGTCTGCACAATGAAGAAGACATCAGTTCACTACAGGATGGTACTAACTATTATACCTTGTCTTTTTTATTCCTTTGCGCCATTTCAAATCTAGAGAAGATATTTATGCATATCCTTGTTTTCAGGCCTTTCCAAAGCAGTTCACTGATGATTACCTCTCAAACCACCTGTATGGTCAGGAGGCGAGGAAGGTATTCATACAACACCCATGGTACAATATTGAAGTCTTCCTGAAGAGGACGAAGGATGGATGATCAATCATCCACAAGCACGGGCCTAAAGTTGCAAAGACCTTCAACATCAATGAAGGCTCAATATTCGCCTTCCGCTTCAGCAGTTTTCCAGATGAGATTCATCTGTCTATGTACCGTCTATGATGCTAATTTCAAAAGGTTATAGAAGTTGCATGTGAAACTTGGTGCTGGTGCAGTTGTGTAAGGGGGTAGCTAGCTCTATGCCTATATGGTGTAACTGAGTGATGAAGTTATATGATGTTGTACTCTAATGTATTTCAATTATAAAATCCTGCTTCCTTAATACAAAAATGAAATATATTGTGTACTTAATATGAAGTGTCAATTTGATTAATAAATGGATTATTAATAATATGCCAACTAGCCCACTAATTGGTTTTTTCTATTGCAAACAGTTATTGAGAAAACACCATGGGCGATGACCTTAGACAACGCGCACAGTTTCTACGAAGAAAACGTGTTGGATCAATGAACAATCACACACAACTTCCTCTTGAAAACTGTTTGCGTTAGGCCACCTTGCGCAAATGTTTTCCACATAAAAAGTGTGTGTGATGGACAGTCTATGCCACACAGTTCCTTCTACGCACCGTGTGTGATGCATTCAATAACGCAAACGATAAAACTGTTAATATCGTCCGCAATGGCAACACTATCACAAACGATTTAATGGGAAAATTTGTGTGTGATGTACGTGTGAACGAAAATGTTTTCCCTAGATTGACTGTGTGGGATGTACATATGAATGAAAACATACTTCTTGGATTGACTGTGTGGGATGTACATACGAATGGAAACATATTCCTTGGATTGACTGTGTGGAATGTACATACGAACGGAAACGTTTGTCTGGGAATGACTGTGTGTGATGTACTTACGACCGGAACAGATTGGGCTTGTATAATTGTATTTGATCGCTCGCCCGTCGCACGCGAGCTCATTTTGCGCAGCGTGTGTGACCGGAGGGCCTATCCCCGACGGTTTCTGGGTCGTGTGGGAAGGACCCCCCCCCTATCGCCCACACTCACTAGGCGACGGTTCAAAATGTCGTCGCGGAAAGGGGTTAAAAACCACTTGTATAGCAGCTCATTGTACCAGTGTTTGTCTACTTTAATACTGTCGGATCACGGGTTCCGGCAAAACCCTTAAGGTTCGAACTCTGGGGTGCACGCGAAGTTCTCTCCCTCCTACCGATCCCCGTCCTAACTAGCTAAGATCTCGAGATCGAGCTCGACGAACTCAGAATCACAAAGACACAAGGTTTATACTGGTTTGGGCCACCGTTGTGGTGTAATATCCTACTCCAGTGTGGTGGTGGTGGATTGCCTCTTGGGCTAATGATGAGCAGTACAAGGGGAAGAACAGCCTCCTGAGGTTGAGGTGTTCTTGTGCTCGGTGTGTGGCTAAGGATCAGGCGAGATGCCCCTAGATCAGATGCCTCTACTGTGGTGGCTAGTTCTAGTTATGTAGGCCCTGGTCCTCTTCCCAAATATTGAGCGGGAAGGGAGCCAACAACGGCCAATTTGAAAGGGGACAGCTAGTACAGCTTATCCTGACAAAAGCGATCTTCGCCTGCAAAAGGCTCTGGCGGTGACGCCGCCTTGGGCTCCATGGTGACCTCCGTCTTGTCGTCCTGCTGGTCTTGATCTCGTTGCACCGATATGGAAACCTTTGCTTGATGCCTCGGTACTCCGCGCCCGCGCTCGCTCCCTTAGCACCAAAGGGGAAACAAGGACACTACGCGGGCTGGCGCCCTCCTGGCCTCGATCGTCATGGCTCACATCACAAGGACCTCGCGAGTTTTGCCCTGCCTTGATCTCTCCGCCCCTCGTGAGCCAGCCTGGCGAGGCCGCTCCTGAGGAGGTCTTGTGTCGTCCGCCTCACGAGGCTTGGCCCCTCGCGAGGGTCTTGAATGCCTCGTTGATGAAGATGGGCCATACAGGCCTGCTAGCACAACCACGCCGTGGGCCGCAGGCAGGCAAGTCTGGGGACCCCCATTCCCAGAACGTCGACAGTAGCCCCCGGGCCCAAGGTGCGCTCGGGCTTGGCTTTGAGGCGAAGCCAAAGGTCAAGTATGGAGCACCGCGGGCCCCAAAAGCTTGCGGCCTTGGTCGACACGTGGCGGTTGATTGGACGTGGGCGACTCCGCTTCCCCATGCTGCCTTGGAGTCCGCCTGGCTATGCGGCCCCCGCTATCTACACAGTTATTCTTCCATTGCCCATGCCTTACTTCCTCAATCCCTCTGCTTCCTCGAGACTCTGCCCTTGCTCCCCAATCTGACCTGTGCTTTGCCCGCCTCATGGCGCCAAAACAAGCAGACAAGGGGAAGAAGCCTCTGTCTTCGCCAAGTGCGCCTCCAGCCGTCGAGCCTGCGGTCGGCCGATCCTTGGTGCTCAACGACGAGGCCATGGACAAGGTGCGCCCCATGCTCGCTTCTAGATTCAATGAGTGGGGGGAGACGGTGGCCTGGCCTGCGTCTCGCGCCCACATCGCTCGGGCAGCCACCGAGGTCCCAATCTTCATCCATGCCCTTTGGGCCAGCCTGATTCCCCCTTTCTCCGCCTTATTCAACGCAGTACTAGAACATTACCAGATCCACATGCTGCATCTCGACCCCCAATCCGTGACTCTCCTTGCCGTCTTCGCCTTTGTGTGTGAGGCCATGGTGGGCATTGCCCCTTCCGTGGCCCTTCTCCGTCATTTCTTCTCATTGCATCTGATGGATCCTCGACAAAGCTCGGGGTGCGTGAGCTTCCAGGCAGTGGCTGCGACGGCGGGCGCGGGGATCGACTTCGAGGTTCCTCCATCCACGAGCGAGTTCCGTACACGGTGGGTATTTGTCGACGCCGGGGTGCTCAACCCTCTGCTCCATTCTCCGTCAGCACCTGTCGTTCCCAACTCCGGTTGGGGTCACGAGAGGCTCGCAAGCCCCTGTCTTGTCCCCGTCTGGCTCAGGCTGAGGAGGCTGAAGGATCGCGGCGTGATCGTGCCTATGGTGGTGAAGGAGTTCGTCAGACGCCGAGTCGCTCCGCTTCAGCGCCATTCTCGCCCGATGTGGACCTTGCTCAGCAGTCAGGACCATATGAGGTTTCAGGAGTCTGTGCTCCCTCTTAAGATGCGGCAAACAGTGCTTGAGGTCCTGACAGGCGTCACTTCGCCGGACGACATGCCTGGGAAGAGCTGTCTGGTGTACCGCTACACGAACAAGGCTGAATTTGCAAAGAGCATGCCTCCCTTTGATGAGTGGGGGCTGCGCCCGGACGGCCTGCTGGGGTCCCGCGAGAACCCAGTCAACATGGTTCCCTTCTTCGTCGCTGGCACGGAGCTCGTCCCGAATGTGGATGCAGGGGGCGAGCGCCGCTGGAGGCTGGCGGCACGAGTGCTGACGTGCAGATGCCGCCCGAGGCTCCTGGGGCGTCGTCCTCGGGAACTTCTGATTCTTCCCCTAGGAAGTCGGTTGCTGAGCCGATGCGGCACGCGGCTCCCGAGGCCGAAGCTCCGGAGGCCTCGGGAGGTCGCGGTGAGGCAGCGCCCGACTGCTCTCCGCAGCTCGGCACCCCTGAAGCCATCCCCTCGAGCACCTCTCCGGCTGCACCCCGCGCCGGCCGCCATGTCCAGCGCTTTGGTCGGCTTTGTGTGGACTTCGAGGAGCTCCACAAGAGGAAAGGATCTCCGAGCAACCGCGGTATCTTCGGGCCGTTGAAGCGACGAAAGTACATCGCCGTCGACGAGTAAGTACTGCACCTTGTGATTTCTTGACTGCTGCTTTGCTCCCTGACGTTGGCTCTCCAGGACCCCTTCCGTCAGGGCCGCTGTGTCCCCCGAGAAGCGTCCTCCGCCTCCCTCGACTCCCCCACCGGCCTTGAGCATCTCGAGCCGGCAGATCGCGGCTGGAGCAGGGCCGGCCGGGCAGGTGCGCTCGCCTTCATGGCACTTCGAATCTGCGGCCTCGCCGTCCTTCCTCCACGGCCTGGCTTGGAGCTTGGCGGGCGTGCCTCGGACCCCTCCTCTGGTCATGGATAGTAGCTGGTTGGCTTCGGTCTTTAGTTCCTCTTCAAGCAGCGGGCCCCGACTGGCCGGGGCCCCTCGTGAGGCCGGGCCGGCGCCAGGAGCGGCACCAGCCCCCAGCACCCTGCCGAGAGGGGGCGCGCCGCTTCACGTCCCGCCTATAACCCCCGTTGCGGAGGACAAGGTGGGCCGTGCATTGGAGTTCGAGCACGGGCGAAGCATCGTTCGCCACGAGCTCTTCCAGGAGGCGATGAGTGCGATGAGACGACTCGGCGGTGAACTTACGGATGTCGATGCACGCCTCAAGGCTGAGGGTCTTCGGCTGGTGGAGGAACGGCATTAGCTGAAGGTGGCCATCAACCTTGGCTGCTACCAGCGTGATCTTGAAAACACGAAGGCCGAGGCGTCTCTCAAGGTTTCCCGTGAAGCTTGCTCCCGAGCTCTGGAGGAGGCTCGCGAGGCTGACCGTCGTCGCGAGGCTGTGGAGAAGCGCGCGTGGGAGCTCCAGGCCTGGAGTGCGTCCCTGGAGCAGCAGGTGGAGGCGCGCAAAGCCGCCCTTGCGTCGTTGAGGGGGACGCCCACCGAGGAAGAAGAGATCCGGAGGCGCGAGGAGGCGCTGGCTCTGGAGGCCGTGGAGCGTAGCCTCGAGCTTGAGCAGCTGGAGACGAGGGAGCGTCAAGTTGCCCAAGCGGAAGATGCTGTCGGCATACGCGAGGCCAAGGCTCAGGAGGAGGTTGATCGCCGGGTGGTTGAGGCTCGCGCGGATCTTGAGGGTAGGTATGACTTGAGGTTGAAGCTTGCGGGGATGGAGGATGCGGGTAGGGCCGCCGCCCTCAGGCCCAAGCTGGCTGAAGTGGAGAGGCGCGAGGAGGCTACGACAGCCGCCCTGGTCACAGCGCAAGCGGACTTGGCCTCCGCCCGTGCTGAGCTTCTCTCTCTTCAGAAGTGGGTTGATGACGCCGAGTCCGTTGCGCGGCAGAGTTGGGAGGAAGTGTTTCAGCGGCAGACGCTGGAGTGTGAGCACGCCCCCATGCTCCAGGACCTCAGGGTCAGGGCCAACGCGGCGTTGGGCCATGTCTGCAACGAGAATGCTCCGCACCCACACTCGAATGACTACGCCAGTCATCTGCGCTTCTTTGCTGACGTGGTGACGAGCCTGGAAGCTCAGTCCAATAGAGCTCGCCAGCTTGTGGAAGAGAGAAGCCGGGGCCTGCTCGGGCGCGTGTTCTCCCATGTCTTCAGGCATCTTCGGAACACCTTCCCCGACTTCGACTTCGACGCCGCCATTGCCCCCGTACCGCAGGCCATCCGCGGCGACCTGGCGCGGTGGGTGGAGGACAACGTGGATGCGCTGGTTAGAGCCTTCACTTCTAAAGACAATGCGGTGGTGGTCACTGCGGACGAAGGTGACGTGGTTGACGATGGTGATGCCGGCGTTGGTGAAGGTGGAGGTGGCGCCGACGACGGCGACCGCGATGCCAGCGGTGCATCTGAAGACGACGTGGAGGACACGGCGAGCGACATATCTGGCTGATCCCTGGTTCCTTTACTATATTACCCTGTATGCAAAAACTTGGGCGTGGCCCCTAAAGATTGTGAGAGCATTCTGAGAGGGGGGGCCCCTCATGTAAACAAATCGCAATTTTTACTCTTCGATGCCAAGCTATGTGTGTGCCTTCGTGGATTCATGAGTCTGACGGCAAGTCTTGCTGCTGCGGCTTACCTTAGCCAAGTAAGCCCCCGTGCTGGGTCATGAGATCATGAGCTCCTGAGGAACTCCCGTGAGGTCTGCTGGCTCGCCCAAGAGGGCTTCGCGAGAATCCGGCGCCGATCGTGGTGTCGATGCGTGCGGCGCGTACGCTGCGCCCCGCCCCGCTCGCGAGGAGCCCCCGAGGGGAAGGTAGTGGTCGTAAGGCTCAGGGTAGAGCAAGAACCAGACAGCAAAAACGCTCGAATGAGAAAAGGCACCCCCCCCCCCGCGCATCAATGAAAATTCAAATTCAACTTAAATCCGAATCCAGAAGGCAAGGCTACAGAAAAGAGATCCAAAGCAAATGGCCGCGTCCGGCGCCTAGTCTAGTCTTTAGGTCTTCGAGTCTTCTCACCAGCGCGGAGCTAAGTGCTGCCACTAGGCGTGGGAGGGAGCCCTCGAGGCCCGAGGGCGGCTCTCCGGAGACTCCGGGGTGTGTACAGCCCCACTCATTATTATGTGAGAGTGTCACGGGCGGCGATCTTCACAGGCACTGGGCCTTCTTCATATCGCCAGGCGAGGGGCCCGCCTTGCGCCACCCTCGACCACCTTTGAGCCGGCCGGCAACCAGGACGACACAAAGGGGGAAAGGGGACGCCAGCGGCGCCCTCGGCGACCACGGGTCCTCTGCCAGGGGAAGGCTCGCCGGCGCCTCCCCGGCAGAGGGCCTATCTCCGGGTGACGCCTTGCTCCGTGCGACGCGGGGAGGTATCTGGCTCCCGACCCCTCTCCTGCAGCCCCCACCGCGATCCCCCTAACAGAAGGGAGGCCGCCGAGCTGGGGCCGCCAGCCGTTGTGGTGACCTGATCTCCCTGCGACTCATGGTTAGCGTAAGCTTGCTCCTGAGGGATTAGTGGTACCCTGTATCTGTTGTCGATGGCGCGGTTGGCGGGGCTCTCTGGCGGCTCCTGGAAGGCTTCAGCTCCTAACGCCTCCTCCTCCCAACCTGGCCCGAGGAACGAGCCGGGGTCGTCCTCCGGCGTGTACTCTTGGTCCATCATGCGGGGCACATAGGCTTCCGGGGCTGTTACCCCGAACAACTCGCCGTAGTGCCCCACACTCCATGTTGCCTGGCCCAGCGCGGCGTCCTGAGGATGATAGCGCGATGTCTCGTTGTGACCATGGGAGGCAACGCTCATGCCCATGCTCATCGGAGGCGGCGTGGGGGCAACGGGGCCCCCGGCGCCGCCGGTCGTCCCGGTGTCGACGAAGCCCCCAGGCACACCCGAGGGCGCATGGTTGCGGCGAGGTCCGCCGTGAGAACGGGTAGCGGCCCGAGAAGGAAGCAGATAGCAGAAGGGCGGCGCTCCTGACGCCGCCGCGTCCAGCAGCTCAGCAACGCGTTCCAGCAGGGCATCCCGGCCGCTCTCGATCAGCCGGCACCGCAGCAACTCTCGCGCCACCGTGAGAGCTGCCCGCATGTTCGCCTGTTCCCGCCGGGTGTCAGGCGTCGTTGTTGCGGCGTGGCTTGCGGCCCTTGTAGCGGCTCGCGCTTGTCGTGGAGTGAGGGTGGACGGCGCCTGGCCGCGCCGTCCGCGCCCAGCAGCGTTAGGTGACGCTTGTGCCGCCTGGAGCGCGGGGTTGAGATCTTCATGGGCAGGTGGCGCCGCCCGGGCAGGCCAGGCTGCCCAGTGGTCAGAGTCGGCCCTTGGGTCACCGGACATCGGGGCCGCGGAGCGTCGGAGGGTCGATTGGCGGGGAAGAGGCTCCGGCGCACCCCTACCTGGCGCGCCAAATGTCGGATCACGGGTTCCGGCAAAACCCTTAAGGTTCAAACTCTGGGGTGCGCTCGAAGTTCTCTCCCTCCTACTGATCCACGTCCTAACTAGCTAAGATCTCAAGATCAAGCTCGACGAAGTCACAATCTGTAGGATCGGAAGTATGTCTAGAGGGGGGGTGAGACCAAATAAAAATCTAGCCTTTTCCCAATTTTAGTTCTTGGCAGATTTTAGCAACTTAGCACAAGTCAAGCAATCAACCTACACATGCAATTCTAAGAGTATAGCAGCGGAATGTAAAACAATTGCATATGAAGGTAAAGGAATGAGTTTGAGGGAGCAAACGCAATGTTGACACGGAGATTTTTTATCCGTGGTTCCGATAGGTGGTGCTATCGTACATCCACGTTGATGGAGACTTCAACCCACGAAGGGTAACGGTTGCGCGAGTCCACGGAGGGCTCCACCCACGAAGGGTCCACGAAGAAGCAACCTTGTCTATCCCACCATGGCCGTCGCCCACGAAGGACTTGCCTCACTAGGGTAGATCTTCATGAAGTAGGCGATCTCCTTGCCCTTACAAACTTCTTGGTTCAACTCTACAATCTTGTCGGAGGCTCCCAAGTGACACCTAGCCAATCTAGGAGACACCACTCTCCAAGAAGTCACAAATGGTGTCTTGATGATGAACTCCTTGCTCTTGTGCTTCAAATGATAGTCTCCCCAACACTCAACTCTCTCTCATAGGATTGGATTTGGTAGAAAGAAGATTTGAGTGGAAAGCAACTTGGGGAAGGCTAGAGATCAAGATTTATGTGATTGGAATGGAATATCTTGACCTCAACACAAGTGTAGATGGTTCTCTCTCAGAAAATATGTATTGGAAGTGTAGGCATGTTCTGATGGCTCTCTCCACGAATGAAGAGTGGGTGGAGGGGTATATATAGCATCCACTCAAAGTCTAACTGTTACACACAAATCACCAAACTCGGTGGGACCGAATCATTAAACTCGGTCGGACCGATTTAGTTCAAAATGTGAACGTTAGGATTCTCCGTGGGACCGACATGTCAACTCGGTGGGACCGATGTCATTAGGGTTAGGGCATAACGTAATCTCGGTGAGACCGATTACACAAACTCGGTGAGACCGATTTTGGTAATAGCCAAACAGAGAGTTGGTCAGGCAAACTCGGTGGGACCGATTCGCTCATCTCGGTTGGACCAAAACGTTACGAAAAGGAAACAGAGAGTTTGCATTGCAATCTCGGTGGGACCGATCGCTCATCTCGGTTTGACCGAAACGTTACGAAGGGAAACAGAGAGTTTGCAATCCCATCTCGGTGAGACCGAGATCCCTATCGGTGAGGCCGAATTGATTAGGGTTTCTGGTAGTGGCTATGTCAACTGAACTCGGTGGGGCCGAGTTGGATTTTTTGGTTTAGGACATATGTGGATATGAGAAAGTAGTGGAGGGTTTTGGAGCATATCACTAAGCATTTTGAGCAAGATCCTCATTAAGCAACACCTCATCCCTTCTTAATAGTATTGGCTTTTCCTATAGACTCAATGTGATCTTGGATCACTAAAATAAAAAATGTAGAGTCTTGTGCTTTGAGCTTGAGCCAATCTTTTTTCCTTAGCATTTTGAAGGGTCCACTTTCTAATCCATGCCATGCCAAACATTGAGCTTTCCTGACATATTTATCTTGGAATAGCATTAGCTCAATGAGCTATATGTTGTTAGGAATTACCAAAACCATCCAGGGATAGTTGCACTTTCAATCTCCCCCTTTTTGGTAATTGATGACAACATATAGATGAAAGCTTCGACAAATGATAAATAAGATTGAAAAACATCGTCACATTGAGAAGTATGTGATAAGCAAGAGCTCCCCCTAAATTTGTGCATTATTTAAGATTTGCTTTTGAATGCAAATGCACAATCGATTAGGATCATGGGTTACTCTTCCATGTCACATACATCTTGGTGGAGCGCTCAAAATGATAGAGATTAAAAGCATGCACTCATCACCAAGCAAAGTGAGTGATCATAATAGGATATGAAAGATAACATTATCCAACAAGCATTAAGGGTAGCAAATGATCAAACACTTGACCAAATAAGTATCTCACAAGGACACAAAGTAGTATCACACAAGCACGCAGCAAAGTTTCAAACCAACCAAAAATAGTGCAAAGAGAGATAAAAACCAACACTCTCTCTCTCGAAGCCTATGATCTATACATTTTTCTCCCCCTTTGGCAACAAGTTACCAAAAAGTTTGAAAATGCATAGTGCTAAACGACTCTCGGGCTTGATCTTCGGGAGGTGGTGTTGAGAGAACGCCAAGGACGAAAGCTTCTGATGAAGTGGCTGGAGCTGGTGGAGTAGCTGCTAGAGTTGGAACTGGAGCTGTAGCTGCTGGTGCTGATGTTGTAGCTCTAGTGTCTGTCACTGGCACTGCAGCAGATCTCTGTCCTCTGGGCACTCTAGCAAATGCATCTGTGGTAGACTTGCCCTTCTTCTCCTCTGCTTCCTCCTGAAGTTGCTCAACTGCAGTTTAGATCTCTGTGATCTTGACATCAAGGTCATAGAATTTTGTCTCAACAATCCTTTCCAAGCTCTCCTGGTTCTTGGTCAGGGTGACCAGGCCCTGCTCAATCCTCATAGTGGATTGGATCAGATATCCAAGTTGGTCTTGCTTGCTCTTCAAGAAGACCTGAGATGCCTCTTCCACAGTTGGCATCTTTGCAGCCTTCTCAGCTTTAGCTTTGGCTTTCTTCTCTTGTGCTTGCACAGATGATGGTTCATTCTCAGTCATGACAACTGTGTTGTCCTCAAATTCAGGATAGATGGGTAGATGCTCCTTGTCCAAGATGTACTTGCCTTTGCCCATCTTTGAGTTGATGAGCTCCGGGATGTGCGGGGCATATCCACAACTTCTCTTCTGATCAGCTGCAGTCCTCTTGATTGTTTCCACAATCAGGCTCATAACCTTGAACTTTTGTGGGACATCAAATATGTGCAGCAAGTTGATAGTATGTCCTCTGATCATCTTGTGATCACCTGACTTGGGTAGAAGTGTGTGCCTCAGAATCCAATTGATTGTTGGCAGACCAGACAACAAATAGTGTACAGATCCAAACTTATGTGTGTCCAAAGCAGCATCAGGGATCTCTTTGTACATATTGGTCATAGAGTTGTGGTCTTTCTTCTTCTTGGCATAGACATCCAAGTCATCCTCATGTTCCTCAGGAGCATTTATGAGTTTTGCCCATTCTTCAACTATAGACTGGTACCTAGTACCCTCAGACATCCACACAATCCTTCCATCTGGATAGAAGTGTGCAGTGGAGTAAAATTGCATAATGAGCTCATCATTCCACTTGGTGAACTTCTGAGCCACAAACTCATCAACTCCACATGCCTTGAAGCTGTCATATACACCAGGGAAGTGATCCTCATTTTCCTTAATGAATTTCCAATCAACCCATCTCATGTCACACACTATGGGCTTCTTGTCAAGTAAAACAGTCCCATAGAAGTCCTGCTGTTCCTTAGTGTGGAATCTGTAGTCCACAGCAGTCCTTCTCCTGGTGGCATATGGATCAGACTCTCTCCATAGCCTCAATCCTGAATCCTTCCTGATTTTCATATTCTCTGCAACTGGGTGTGCATCATTGTGATCAGGGATCTTGGGCTTCAGATTCCTCAAAACAATAGAATCATCTTCCTCTTCTTCTTCAGCATCTTGAGGCACTGGGGCATTGTTCTTCTCCTCAGCAGGGATGTTCCTGGTGCTCCTCTTGGGTTTTGGCTTTGGAGCTGGAGCAGCAGTCCTAGGAGCAGTACTGGGCTTAGATGGAGCAGCCCTTGCCTTAATTGCATCTCCCATAAGCTTTTGAGCTTTGGGTGCTGGTGCTGCATCCTCTTCCTCTTCCTCTTCTTCAGAATCTCTCATCATTGAAGGTTTACCAATAACTCTGGCAATGGTCTTCTTGACCCTTTCTTTCCTCTTCTTACCATCTCCAGTTTCCTTGGGTTCAAGAGTGAACTCCATTGTTTCTCCTGTGGCAACTTTCCTTGGCTTAGACATGGGCTGTCTTCTTGCTGGCATCTTAGTTTTCAGACCTGGCTTAGTTGCAGCAGCTAAGCCATACTCTTTCTTCAGCACTTTCTTCTTTGAAGTGGCTTCATCTTCAATAGCCACATAATCTTCATCTTCAAAGTCAGAAGTCCTCTTCTTCCTTGTTCTGGTAGCAGCCTTTGGCAGATTGCTTGGAGTGCTCCTGCTGCCTTCATCATAGCTGCTAGAGGGACTAGTGCCCTCACTTAACTGAACCTATTCCTCTGACTTGTTCTGGCTGTCACTTTGGTCAGACATCTTGCAAGTACAGTGTCAGCAGACCCTGTGAATAGGTTATAGATGAGGTAGAGTAGATGAGCATCACAAAGTACAGGAGTTTTTGCAAAACAGATGACTTAAAAATTTAGTTTTAGTTCTTCACAGAAAGCATTTCGGATCTACCGATTTGTAAACTCGGTGATACCGAAGTAGCTTTTGGAACCTGAACTAGTGAACTCGGTGAGACCGAGTCACAGTTCGGTGGTACCGAGACTGCTAGGGTTTCACAGAGAATCGAACTCGGTCACACCGATTTGTAATTTTCGGTCGGACCGAAAATGCGTGTGCTCTGGCCTAAGCCAAAATCGGTGAGACCGATTTCTACAACTCGGTCGGTCCGAGATGAATTCGGCGGAGACCTAACCCTAAATTTTCAAATCAAAACTAATCTACGGGACGTTTTCGCTAGACAGGATGATTTCAATTATGGCAAGAAACATGGCAAAGCAATGTGCTAAGAATTGGAGTTAAAGATTAGCACAATGATCAAGTCCGTACCCTAGTGCGGCGATGAACTTGCTACGGCGGCAACGGCGGAGAAGATTTCCGTTGACGGCGGCGGAGACCAGCGGCGGGAGGTCACTGGCGAGCGAAGGGTAGATTTTAGTTCACCACCTATCGGAACCACAAAGGGTCCATGAAGAAGCAACCTTGTCTATCCCACCATGGCTGTCGCCCACGAAGGACTTGCCTCACTAGGGTAGATCTTCACGAAGTAGGCGATCTCCTAGCCCTTACAAACTTCTTGGTTCAACTCCACAATCTTGTCGGAGGCTCCCAAGTGACACCTAGCCAATCTAGGAGACACCACTCTCCAAGAAGTCACAAATGGTGTGTTGATGATGAACTCCTTGCTCTTGTGCTTCAAATGATAGTCTCCCCAACACTCAACTCTCTCTCATAGGATTGGATTTGGTAGAAAGAAGATTTGAGTGGAAAGCAACTTGGGGAAGGCTAGAGATCAAGATTTATGTGGTTGGAATGGAATATCTTGACCTCAACACAAGTGTAGGTGGTTCTCTCTCAGAAAATATGTATTGGAAGTGTAGGCATGTTCTGATGGCTCTCTCCATGAATGAAGAGTGGGTGGAGGGGTATATATAGCCTCCACACAAAATCTAACCGTTACACACAAATCACCAAACTCGGTGGGACCAAATCATTAAACTCGGTCGGACCGATTTAGTTCAAAATGTGAACGTTAGGATTCTCGGTGGGACCGACATGCCAACTCGGTGGGACCGATGTCATTAGGGTTAGGGCATAACGTAATCTCGGTGAGACCGATTACACAAACTCGGTGAGACCGATTTTGGTAATAGACAAACAGAGAGTTGGCCAGGGAAATCGGTGGGTCCGATTCGCTCATCTCGGTTGGACCGAAACGTTACGAAAAGGAAACAGAGAGTTTGCATTGCAATCTCGGTGGGACCGATCGCTCATCTCGGTTTGACCAATCGCTCATCTCGGTTTGACCGAAACGTTACGAAGGGAAACAGAGAGTTTGCAATCCCATCTCGGTGAGACCGAGATCCCTATCGGTGAGACTGAATTGATTAGGGTTTCTGGTAGTGGCTATGTCAACTGAACTCGGTGGCTCCGGATGGAAAGAATCGGTGGGGCCGAGTTGGATTTTTTGGTTTAGGACATATGTGGATATGAGAAAGTAGTGGAGGGTTTTGGAGCATATCACTAAGCATTTTGAGCAAGATCCTCATTAAGCAACACCTCATCCCTTCTTAATAGTATTGGCTTTTCCTATAGACTCAATGTGATCTTGGATCACTAAAATAAAAAATGTAGAGTCTTGTGCTTTGAGCTTGATCCAATCTTTTGTCCTTAGCATTTTGAAAGGTCCACTTTCTAATCCATGCCATGCCAAATATTGAGCTTTCCTGAAATATTTATCTTGGAATAGCATTAGCTCAATGAGCTATATGTTGTTAGGAATTACCAAAACCACCCAGGGATAGTTGCACTTTCACAATCACAAAGACACGAGGTTTATACTGGTTCGGGCCACCGTTGTGGTGTAATACCCTACTCCAGTGTGGTGGTGGTGGATTGCCTCTTGGGCTAATGATCAGCAGTACAAGGGGAAGAACAGCCTCCTGAGGGTGAGGTGTTCTTGTGCTTGGTGTGTGGCTAAGGATCAGGCGAGATGCCCCTGGATCAGATGCCTCTGCTGTGGTGGCTAGTTCTACTTATATAGGCCCTGGTCCTCTTCCCAAATATTGAGCGGGAAGGGAGCCAACAACGGCCAATTTGAAAGGGGACAGCTAGTACAGCTTATCCTGACAAAAGCGGTCTTCGCCTGCAAAAGGCTCTGGCGGTGATGCCGCCTTGGGCTCCATGGTGACCTCCGTCTTGCCGTCCTGCTGGTCTTGGTCTCGTTGCACCGATATGGAAACCTTTGCTTGATGCCTCGGTACTCCGCGCCTGCGCTCGCTCCCTTAGCACCAATGGGGAAACAAGGACACTGCGCGAGCTGGCGCCCTCCTGGCCTCGATCGTCATGGCTCACGTCACAAGAACCTCGCAAGGTTTGCCCTGCCTTGTTCTCTCCGCCCCTCGTGAGCTAGCCTGGTGAGGCCGCTCCTGAGGAGGTCTTGTGTCGTCCGCCTCACGAGGCTTGGCCCCTTGCGAGGGTCTTGAATGCCTCGTTGATGAAGATGGGCCGTACAGGCCTGCTAGCACAGCCACGCCGTGGGCCGCAGGCAAGCAAGTCTGGGGACCCCCGTTCCCAGAACGCCGACAAATACCTCACTCAGAAATTTTATGCCCAAGACAAAACCTTCATCACCATAAGGTGACACTTCTCGCAATTCAAGACAAGATTATTTTGTTCACATCTCTAAAAAACTCGATCATGGTTGCTCATGCAATCATCAAAGGAAGTCCCATAACCGGAGAAATCGTCCATGAAAACCACAACAATCTTTTCACAAAAATCAGATAATATAACAGTCATGCATCTTTGAAAGGTAGCATGTCAATTGCATAAACCAAAAGGCATACGTCTATAAGCATAAGTTCCAAAAGGTAAGTAAAGTAGTTTTGTCTTGACTTTCTTGTGACACGGGTATTTGAGAGAAAGCAGAATATCCATCAAGAAAACAAAAATGAGTGTGCTTAGATAGTCTTTCGAACATGTGATCAGTAAAAGGCAAGGGGTAATGATCTTTTCTAGTAGCTTTGTTTAATTTCCTAAAATCAATTACCATCCTATAACGAGTTACAATTCTTTGTGGAATAAACTCATTTTTATCATTAGGAACAACGGTAATGCCCCCTTTCTTAGGAACACAATGAACATGACTTACCCATCTACTATCAGCTCTGGGATAGATTATACCTGCTTCTAGAAGCTTTAATATTTCAGTTCTTACCACATCCTTCATCTTAGGATTTAACCTTCGTTGGTGATCAACAACCGGCTTAGTGTCAGGTTCCATATTAATCTTGTGCTGACATAGAGTGGGACTAATGCCCTTAAGATCATCAAGAGTATATCCAATAGCGGCACGATGCTTCCTTAGTGTTTTAAGTAATCTCTTTTCATCATTCTCTGCAAGGTTAGCACTAATAATAACATGGTATATCTTCTTTTCATCAAGATAAGCATATTTCAATGTATCGGGCAATTGTTTCAGCTCAAACACGAGATCACCTTTAGGTGGAGGAGGACCTCCAAGAGTTTCAACAGGCAAATTGTGTTTAAGGATATCCGGTTGATCAAAAAATATCTTATCTATTTCATTTCTTTCATTCATGTGCCTATCATTCTCATGGTCTAGCAAATATTGTTCTAACGGATCAGTAGGAGGTACGGGAATAGAAGCAAGACCAATAATTTCATCCTTACTAGGCAATTCTTTATCATGAGGTTGTCTATGAAACTTAGAGAAATAAACTCATGAGATACATCACCAAAATTAACACTGAAAGTTTCTTTATTGTAGTCACTCTTATCATTAACTAAATTCAAGAACAGTCTACCAAATATAATGGGACAAAAATCATCTTGTGGAAAACCAAGAACTAGAAAATCAATAGGGTATTTTATTTTTCCACACAAGACTTCAACGTCTCTAAAAATTCCTAGTGGTGCAATAGTATCTCTATTTGCAAGGTTAATAATAACATCAATGTCTTCTATCTCAATAGGTGCAATATCATTCATAATCTCTTGGTATAAGGTAAATGGAATAGCATTCACACTAGCACCCAAATCACATAAGCCATGGTAACAATGATCTTATATTTTAACTAAGACAACAGGCATGCCAACGACAGGTTTATTCTTATCCTTAGGATCGGGTTTAGCTATTCTAGTAGCTTCACTACATAAATAAATAACATGCCCGTCAATATTATCGACCAAGAGATCTTTAACCATAGCAACATTAGGTTCAACTTTAATTTGTTCAGAGGGTCTAGGTGTTCTAACATAACTTTTATTAACCACAGTTGAAACTTTAGTATGTTGCTTTATTCTAACTGGAAAATGTGGTTTCTCAATATAAGTGGTAGGCACAACTGGATCAACATTGCAAATGATAGTTTCATCTTTAACTATAACGGGTTCCTCAATCTTTTCTTTAGTAGGTGGATGATATTTAGACCACTTCTCCTTAAGGAGATCAACATGAATAGCAAATGATTTACAAAAGGAAGCTATTATCTCAGAGTCAAGTCCATATTTAGTGCTAAACTTATGAAAATCGTCGATATCCATGAAAGATTTAACACAATGAAACTTAAGTATTATACCTGACTCTTTAACTTTCCGAGTTCCCAATGTTCAGAGTTGCGTTTGATCCTTTCCAGAAGATCCATTTGAATTCAATAGTTTTCTTCATAAAGGAACCCGTAGAAGAAGAATCAAACATGGTTTGATCATCATGAAAAAGCCGAACATAACAATTTTGTAAGATAATTTCCGTTGAGAGCTCATGATTGGGGTATGTGTACATCATGTACTTAAGCCTCCCCCAAGCTTGAACGATACTTTCTCCTTCACAAGGCCAAAAATTATATATATAATTCCTATCACGATGAACCAGATACATAGGATAAAACTTTTGATGAAATTCCAATTTCAATCGGTTCCAATCCCACGTTCTAATATCATCACAAAGCCTATACCATGTCAATGTCTTTCCCCTCAAAGATAAAGGGAAAAATTTCTTCTTAACTACATCTCCGGGTAAACCTGCAAGCCTAAATAATTCACAAATTTCATCCACATAGATTAGGTGCATATCAGGATGTGTTATTCCATCTCCTGCATAAGGATTAGCTAGCAGTTTCTCTATCATACCCGAAGGAATCTCATAATAAATATTTTTAGTAGGTGCAGTAGGTTGAGGAGCAACCCTTTGTGCTTTCAGTCAAGGTGAAGATACCCCGAACAAACCCCTCAAGGAATTGTTTTCCATAATAACAAGTGACAGTAAATTTCAGCACGTAATATAAATGTTTTCTTACCAAATTCTACTCACCAAAGGCGCTTCACTCCCCGGCAACAGCGCCAGAAAATAGTTCTTGATGACCCATAAGTATATGGGATCAATCGTAGTCCTTTCGACAAGTAAGAGTGTTGAACCCAACGAGGAGCAGAAGGAAATGATAAGCGGTTTTCAGCAAGGTATTTTCTACAAGCACTGGAATTATCGGTAACAGATAGTTTGATAGCAAGATAGTTTATGACGAGCAATAGATAGTAACGATAACAAAAGTGCAGCTAGGTCCCAATCCTTTTTGTAGCAAAGGACAGGCCGGAACAGTCTCTTATAACAAGCAAAGCGTTCTTGAGGACACACGGGAATTTCATCTAGTCACTTCCATCATGTTTGTTTGATTCGCGTTCATTATTTTGATAATTTGATATGTGGGTGGACCGGTGCTTGGGTGTTGTATTTACTTATGATCATTGTCAAGAATTCATCTGATTAATCAGTTAATGAGCTAGTTAATCGCTACTCGTAGGGTGACCGAATCGAATAGCGCCTCTTCATCGTGTTAACTTGTCAGACCGATTAATTGGCCTGTTAGACCGATTAATCGATTGTTAGGCCGATTAATCGTTGCTGACCCATTAAGTTGTGGGCAAACAAAACCCAAAAAAAATTCCCTGTAACCCCTCCCCCCCCTCTAGCTCCTCAATAGCTAGGGTTCGAGCAAACAGTTGCATATTTTGGTATATTACATAACTCAAAGCATGAGAGTACGTTATAATACATAAAAAGCTAGATATATGTTGGGTGGTTCCTATTTAATCTACTGAATAATGGTCGACCGATTAATCCAGTTAATAGGACGATTCACCAATTAATCCCTACTCCCAAGCCGACCGAGCAGCTACCAGTTACCGATTTCCTGAACAATGCTTATGAATAACCCCTCTTGCAAGCATCCGCAACTACGAAAGAAGAATTAAGATAAATATAACCATAACATGAAACATATGGATCCAAATCAACCCCTTACGAAATAGCGCATAAACTAGTAGTGTTTAAACTTTTGTCACTCTAGCAACCCATCATCTAATTACTAATCCACAATGCCTTCCCTTAGGCCCAAAGATGTTGAAGTGTCATATAGTTGACGTTCACATGACACCACTAAAGGAAGCAACAATATACATATCATCAAAATATCAAACGAATACCAAATTCACATGATTGCTTATGACAAGACTACTTCCATGTCCTCAAGAACAAAAGTAGTTACTCACAAATCATATTAATGTTCAAGATCAAAGGGGTATTGAATAGCATCATGGATCTGAACATGTAATCTTCCACCATATAAACCAACTAGCATCAACTACAAGATGTAATCAACACTACTAGCGACCTACAGGTATCGATCTGAGGTTTTGATACAAAGATGAACTAGGGTTTAAGATGAGATGGTGCTGCTGAAGATGTTGATGAAGATTGGTCCTCCCACGATGAGAGGGTTGTTGGTGATGTTAATGGCTTCGGTTTCTCCCTCCCGGAGGGAAGTGTCCCCGACGAAATCTCCCCCCCCCCCCCCCCCGGAGAGCAAAAGTACTCCTGCCCATGTTCCGCCTCGAGACGATGATTCGTCCCGAAAGTACTCATGAATTTTTTTCTAGGGCAAATGGGCTTATATAACAGAAGATGGGCACCGGAGGCTGGCCAGGGGCCCCCACGAGCCACCAAAGGTGTGCCCACACCTGAGTGGCCCCCTCTGGTATTTTTTCTCCAATATTTTTTATTTATTTTAAAATAATTCTCTGTGAAATTTCAGCTCATTTAGAGATATGCAGAATAGGTATCTCTGACGTAGCTGTTTCAGGCCCAGAATTCCAGCTGCCAGCAATCTCCCTCTTCATGCAAATCTTGCAAATTAAGAGAGAAAATGCATTAGAATGGTACTACAAAGTATTATATTGGTCAAAACCATTATAAATAATAGTAGAAAAGCATGATGCAAAATGGACATATCAATTACCACACCTCAAATCCATACAAAGACATGCAACGTCACGTAAACGATGCAACCACACATCGTCCGACTACTACATCAAGACATGCCATATGACTACCAAAATTTTGGCATGTCCTACCTACATACTAGTTATGGAGAAGATCATCCACGACTACCTTGTCCTTCCCGGCGCCCTTGTCATTCTTCTCGCAGAAGTAGCGATGAAAACCGCAATATGGATCAAGCAAGATATGATCTTCGACGGAGCTGCCCGACCCGCCCCTACCCTCCTCCTTTTGGAGGGGGGGGCAATCTGGCCATGGGGGCCAGTTCGGACATTTGAGGCCGGTTTGAGGCGTTCGCTTGGGTTGGTATTTTTAACCGGTCGAGCGTTTGAAGGGAGTTTGAGGCGCCCTAGATGCTCTTAAAAAACCGTGACGCTCCTAGAAAACTGTGCGAAGACTCACGTGTACTTTCGTGAAGGGGTGCCTAGGGGAGCGGTTTCATGCTCCGAATAAATAGGTGACCACCCCTTGTCAGGGTCTTAATTAGCTCGGTTTCCCTCTAATTAACCGGGCATGGGGCTTCTCTACCACTTCTTCTGTTCAGTGAATCATCATAGCACTAGCAGCCCCATCTTTCCAAAAAGAAAATGTCTAAACAAGGTGTGACAAGATCGAAATGTAACAAGGCTTCATCATATTTTCAACGATAAAATTGGCAAATTTGACCTTATCGCGAAAGTATTTCACAAACTAAACTATTTTTAAAAATATTTCACAGACAGCTAGGCAGTGTAGTGTAGCGCGTAGCTGTCAAGCGCTACACATGTGTGACGCCTGAGTGTTAGACGCTGCACAGTAGAGTGCAGCGTCTTGCTGTCAGGCGCTGCACATTAAGGATTAGCTGAGTGAAATACTTTTAAAAATAATTTAGTTTGTGAACTAGTTTCGCCCTGAGATCAAATTTGTACCTTTTGCCATTTTCAACAACTGTCCGCAAGTGCAAATTGTTGCACGTGAAACGCCTAGCTATAGCTATAGGTAGGGTATATCGGCAGAATATATGCGGGCGAACATGATAGGCTGGCAAACCTTTCTAGAGGTGCCTCGTCACCAATTCTCCCACGAGACGTGTCAAAGATTCATCGACGGGCACATGACAGGCACCAAAGCAGACAGAAAGCCGTTCCTGAGGCCTGAGCGGACTGCTCTCGATGGGGTCAGTAGACGGCCGGCCTGGCCGTTCACCGAGTGCCTGCCCTGCCCCTACAAGGAGGCCAAGGGCCGCCGCATTCTGAGCGTTGCTTGGACGGACCGCGCGGCATGTACGCCCTGAGAGAATCCAATTCCCAAGACCGCCCATCGCAGAAAAGAATTGCATTTCGCCGACCAAGCGGTGCAAGAAAACAGGCATCCGTACTGACCTCTGCAAAGAGGAGAGGAGCCAGCGAAAAGACATCATGGCAAGGAACGGGGTGCGGTAAGAATCTCGGCGGCACATGGAATGGATGCATCACCACTCTATGTATCTAGTGCAAACACTAGGCCATTAGAAACATGTCTAAAAGTTGTTAAAACATTTGACAAACATTTTTATGGTGTGCTCTAATTTGCCACAAAATTTCACATCTTCCATTCAAAATTTCATAGACAAAGAAAACGGATTTGGTTTTGAACAGTACCAAATTTAACAATGGAGTAAATAGTATCCTAGCATACCCTCATCCACTACGAGAGGCATGTGACGACTTCATCAATGTTACTCCCTCTGCCTAGGTGTATAAGTCATCTTAGAAAAATCAAATAATCTCATAACACTTAGGCGCGGTGCATTAACTCCCATCTCGTTTCTTGTTTTTTGAGATAAATAAAAGAATCAATCAATAAAAGATGTGGGGCGTGTATGCTTTTAATGACTTGAGATTACCAAACACGACATGCAATAATCAGTTCATTGCATGCAATAGTATTAATTAGCAAATAAACATTAAGTTCTCTCATTTTTTTCCTCCGCCTTGGTCGCGGAGCACAACCTAAGATGACTTATGCACTAGACGGAGAAAGTAGGATTTGTTAGCTCATAGATGCTCATAAGGGTAAATTATATGTGTGTGTTGGTGAATGCACTTGCGTTTATGTGAGCATTTGCGTTTATACAATGTTTAAAAGAAAATTTGTGGCACACAACGAGATTCGCTAGCACACCCAGTATGACCCTAAGATCATGGATCTCACAAGCATAATCGCAAGTGGAATTGACAAGTTATTGTTTGCGTAAATATATATTCCGAATAATAATCACAAAATTAGTGGTAGCAAGCTGTACCATATCTTGACTTTCTGCCGTGCACATGGCAAAACAAATCTTTTTCTCCAAAAAGTAGTGTGTCGACCTAAATCTTTAACAAGGAATATGCATTTATGTACACATTTTTCATTTATGATTATTCCAACAGAAAGCTCATTCTCATGGTTGAGCCACTTTTTCAGGTCAAAATACCTGAGCCACTCACAACTCACAAGTGCATGTGGACATCAACTAGCTTTGTGTTCCCCAATGCGATAGGCACCAGATCACTGCACGAACCTAGCATGTTTTGCCCAACGTAAATTAGAGAGGTCAGAGCCCTGTGCAAATTGCAGAGCCGGGATTTCGTAGTTTAGCAATACGTAACGCCTATGGGAAATGAACAAACTAACTAACCCATTAGCTCAGATGCCTCAGAAGCACACCAGCATTCAATTTTCACCAGCTGACTTATTGATTCGATCTGGTGTTGTCATGGCGGCTCCCTGCCGCCTAACTTTCTGCATCAACTTGTAGTAGTAAGTACTTGGATTGCCTACAAAGAAGTGAGTTAGTTTTAGTAGTTAAAAAGCCAACTCAATACCACTAGCCTCACTGTCTATTGAGTAACCATCATATGATATTGTCTGGCTCAACCTGATAGTTACCAGAATACTAATCGTTGGCTCTGCCGAATACAAGCTGCCGCACATAAGAAATCTAATCGGCGTTAATAAACAATATAGGACAGGTGCCTAAGCTTCGGGAGCCAATGAATGACTGCTTGAATTTGTTGTTATCATGGTACTACTACCTCTGCAATTGTGCGGGAGACATCAGCTCTCAAAGATCTACATCATGTCATTAGGACCACCTATCCTACGACTAGATTGCCCACCAATCAAATTAGGGGTGGAGGAGAGCCTAGGGCAGAGAGACCACGCAATCCAATTGGGATACGCAGGCATCAAATCATGGGAGGAGGGACCGAGCCCCATCAAGGTCGACGCTGCCAAAATAACCAATTGCCATATACTCCAAACGAACCACCAGTGTCCAGTGGGTTCTCAAGCCAGATATGGTAAAGAATAATGGTACAAGAGCAACGGCCACCGAGGCACCGACGACAACAGTATCGCCACCATGCCCCCATTGATTTTGTAGGTCCCCGCCACAACACAAATAATTCTGCTTTCCGGTAGATGTAGCTTGCAGGATCCATTGCTTGGGGACACAATGTCCCTGGTGTGGCTGAAATGTTGGCCACAGCAAACACTGACCGTGGAATTGCTATGATGTCTTAATGTCTTAAGATCGGCTATAATCTTAGGAACTCCTAACCTTTGATTGCTTGCTAGGTTTTGATTTGATACATCTATACTCGACGCCCCCCCCCCCCCCCCCCCCCCCCCCTAAGCCTTTGAGTACACCAACAATTATGACAGGTACATATGTGAGATTTGCTACAAGATTTGCAAAGTATCACAAGAAGACAACATGTCGGCATCACGCAGGATTCCATAAATTACCGCAAAAATTCCCAGAGATTTTTGTGAGAATTGAAGGTTTTTAACATAAAGTAAGTGCAAACATTTCTAATTAGAAAAATGATGTAACTAATATAAGCATGCAACTGTTTCATACAAACTATTTTTTTAGTGTAATTACCAGATTCTTATGCAGGATGGACAAAATGCTCCAATCTATTTTCAGTCCTAAGAGGCACATGCATGTCTGCAAAATTAGTTTTAACCTACCTTTCTATAAGGACAGCTAGGCTGGTCCTTCCAAGAATCAAACTGAAGATTAGTGCATACATTTTTTTTCAGAATTTGGTTGTTAGTTGAAATTCTCAATATAGTAACCAAAATCATGGTGAAAATGGTCCTGCTAGCATATATTGAGGATGCTTTTTAATAGAATGAAGGGAGGATGTTTACTATTCATGGGCTTGTAATTGTCCAATACTACAGAAGTAGAACTTGACAAGCTTTTGTAATTCTAAAATATTTGGGAATGGACTACAAAGAACTCTATAAAATTTGCTTAGGTCAAGAGTTGCGCACCACGTCCACCGCATGTCCACAGGCTCCACATGCAGCAGAGATCAAATGCTAATCCTCTCAACCAACCAATCCAAAAGATGCCGAACCCTCATGGCCATGGGCCACTATACTTATTTAAAAATGGACATCGGACCCAGGACAACCAATTGGTGACTCATCATGTCTCATCCCAAAACGGAAAACTTTGTGGTGAAATATTTTGCAGTATATTAACTCATCGGCCATAACAATTCCATATCCAACTTGCTCGTGCCTATAAATGAAGACCATCCCACCCTATGGCAATGCACACCAGCAGACCATTCCACATGATAGCAAAGCAGTCAGGGTAGGGGAAGAGGAAGAAGGGACGAGAGCCGAGAAGTACCTGTAGAGCGTATACTGGCGAGGATTCTGCTGGGTTGCCATACGCTAAGAGGCAGAGAACGGGATGCAGCCAAGGATGACTTGCCGGCTCCTGGTGTTGGGAGTTCACTGAGCTTTAGAGTTAGCCGGCAAGTTGTCCTTGGCTACACCTAGTTCTCTTCTTCTGGTGTTTGGCCCTCGAGCATTGCTGAGAAAACTCTAATGCCTGCATTTCTATCAACTTCCATCATGGAAATACATGAATAAGTAAGTACGCAAAGCATAAAAGGTATGCATCTCTAGCTAGCCAGCTCTTAGCATCTCAAGCTAGTTCAACCTCTACTCAGACATAAAACAATTCCAGCTCTATATATGTATATATGGAAAGTAAAAAGAATAGCTTATTACTGTTCTATCTGCAATGGAAATGCATGAACAGAAAACATAAGTACAAAAGGCATGGATACGAGCTCAACCTCCACTTAACATCAGATCTGTACAATTCCATATGTATATATCAGACGATATCATCATTCCTTTGCCATTATTTTATGCTAATACATGATTTTTTTAAGATAAGAGATTGGCTTTCTTGTGGTACCCCCTGACGAAAATGAAAGTCCGAAGGATGTACAGAACGCACTGCGTGACAAAAGATTCCTCGAGGCTCTCACATGGCGGCAGAAATTGTACTTGCAATATTGTACCACAGAGATTATGTATACACAAAAGAAAATCTTAATCATGTAGGACAGGAAGCAGGAGGTGCATCAGCAATGTAACCATGTTACAAAAGCACCGCATTCCCTTTTCAATACAAAAAAGAATGGACAACTTCATTCCTCAAGTAATCAGTGTTGTTGTCCTGTTCATGTCCTTTGAATAGAGCACTTTACTTTATTGGCTAAAAGCCCAAAGGTGACGATGTTAACAAGAGCTTTACCTCATTATTAGCACAAAAACTAAACATTTTCCCGATGCAAGGTATCATGGGTGAATGCTCAGGATCGATAAACCATAATAATGAGTTAATGACTGATGCAGCTTTCTGAAGGGAACAACGCGGAGTAACTAGTAAGGCTCTATATCTAACTTTTATTTAAAAAAATCATAATAAAAATGATGAAACTTGTCAGCATCAACTGTTTTAATTGTGACATCAGAATTACGTTTTCTATTCGAAGCAAAACACGTTCCACATTGAGCATCCTTCATTACCTCAAAGTTGAATGGTTGATAGATGACGGAACATGGTTTTATTGGACTCCAATATATGGGCTTCATGCTAACACTGATATTGTAATCTAGAAAGTCTAGAACACATGGTCACGACAAATCCACAACCCTCCATGACAAGTATCGCATGAGTCTGAGAGTACTTGAATATATATACGGAAACTCACTTGAATATACAGAGAGAACAGATGGTACATTATTTAGATGTGATTTTCTCTTTTACATAAGAAGTCACAAAGGAAGTCGGTAGCTGTAATATTCAAACAAATCAGCGATACCAGCCAATGTACTTTTTGATGCACCAGGTAATAATAATTGTACTGGTCATTATTTACAGATTTAAGTTGAATGATGTGTGCTAATAAATCATGTGGTAATGCAGCATAATAAGATGCCCAGATGCATGTGTCATCATGAACCAACAACAAAAGAGATCACTCTGTTAATGTCAGAAAACAAAATCAGGATTTGTTGGCAAGACATGTCACAAATGAAGCTTCGGTTACTTCATGAAACCAACATTAGTATTATACAAGGGCTACCAAATGCAGATCAATAACAAAAATATCAGTTTTCTCGAAAGATAACAAGCATTAATGCTTGACAAGTACTCCCTCTGTTCCAAGTTATTTGAAGTTCTAGCTTTGCTATGTCAAAACATCTTTAAGTTTAACCAAGTCTGCAAAAAGATATCTCAAATTTACAATACCAAATTAGTTTCATAAGATTTGTCATAAATCATATTTTCATACAATATACGTTTTTATGTTGTAGATATTAGCATATTTTTTGTATACTTGGTCAAAGTTTAAAAAGTTTGACTTAGGACAAAGCTAAAACTTCAAGTAACTTGGAACAGAGGGAGTATGACTCGACACTGACCACATCATTGCAGCGTATATGATTTTAAGAGAACTCCAGTATTAGTACCCACAAAGAAATTTCGCACTAAGAATGCAAGGAATAACTAGTCTTTACTCTGAACATCAAATGGAATATAAAGAGAGTAAATATAGTAAGTACAAATTTCAGATTATATTGAACTAACAAAGACACTATTCAATTTCAAACCTGTTTGATAGACACGATTTCTAAATCTACTCCTGCCATATAAATGGATAGAATAGGAGCAAGAAAGACATATTTCTTAAGTATACGACTGAACAAGGGGATATTGCATGCTCTAGGCACATGAGATGTGCTAGTGCACTAAGACACACTTAACCATCTCCAATTGTCATGAGAAGTTCTGCTATTTTTTACAACACTTGTCTACCGCGGCAAGAAAATTCAAGACCAAATCAAGTCTAGATGTCAAGAACAAAAAGATAATCCTTGTCGGAAATAGTAGTAGTGGCTTCCAGGTACTACTCATAGTGCGGTTGTCTTTTCTTATTTCTTGGTGTATTGATCGAGTTTGGATTCTAAATTTTCTGGTAAGGCATATGCATCATGTGCAAATGTTGTCCATACTTTTTGGGTTCTTTCATGACCACTAGAGGTGCTTATTAAGCCTCTAGTACAAACTGTGTACGTTTTTGTTTAAAGCAGGCCAAATCCATTAACACACGCGATATCCCCCACGCCCCCCCCCCCCCCCCAAAAAAAAAAAGAAGACACCCACCACCAGGACAAAGATAAGAAATGCATTCTCAGAGCATATGATTGGTTTGATGCCAATATTTATTTGGCTAGTGATTGGTTGGCTATGAACTTGCCAAATATTGGCAAGTGATTGGTTGATTCCCAATTTTTTTTGCCAACCTCACAAAAAGGTGCCAATTTTTGGCCAGTCTTGATATTGTCAAAATTTGGGTAGCAAACTAACAGTACCCATTCATTGGGTGCATAATAGTATTTGTCACAGCATGCCCAAGCCAGAAGCACGTCTTGTCCTGCACAAATACCATAACCACATGAAATCCCTTGGTAAACTTGAGACATGGATCAAATATCATACGATGATGCATCATACAACACGAGAAGCCATTTGGACAGGCTGAAAAACAGAAACTACCCTACAGTATAGCAGCACTAAGTTTTTCCTCCATGATACTATACACTTTAATCAAAAGCCCTGGAATCCTCTGTAGACTGAGTCCTATCCATCAGTCTAACCTAGATACTTCACATAACCTACCTAACAGAACAATTCAATAGATGCCAGCTCCCAGCCTTTTAGCCAGCAAATATATTCTTAAAAGTTGGAAATCCATAAAGCCTCAATGTGTGGACAGGTAATCATTTTCACTCAAGGAAAAAGTTATGCCAATAACTTTTTAAAAGATTAAGTCAAAACGAGATTTCACTATCGTGCCAGATCTAGTTGTAGTGCTGCCCCTATAAATACCCTCCCCTCGATGTATACCAGAAGCACACCCATAGCTGAATAGCTGAGAGAGATGAGAAATCGGAGTGAAGAGTTCGCTGCCGCAAGAGCCATGCAGAAAGAGGCAGAGAGTGGAATGCAGCCAAGGATGACTTGCCGACAGCACACAACAAGGTGGTAGTAATCTTGCCGGCAAGTCCGTCCTTGGCTACACCTTGCTCTCTACCTCTGCTGTGTGGCTTTTGCATGGCCTGGAGAAACTTGAATGTGCCTGGTGTCTTTCTTCTTCCATAGAGGTAAAACTACTTGCCTCACAGAACTATCAACTGTCAGTTTTTTTTGGTGGGGGAAGAGGGGGGAGGGGGGTTATGGGGGCGCGAAACCCACCTGAACATTTTCAATTTAGCCAGGAGAGATAGCAGTGACCATTTTTTGCAGAGTCACAGAGGAGAGATTCAAAGAGAAGCACTACGAGCTGATCTCAGCCAAATTTAGAAGTCCTAGTCCAAAACACCTGCCATCATAACAGCGACGTGGAGAAACTCTGGATCCATGCCAAAATTGACTTACACATAGAGCAGGAGCATCACCAGCACCACAGGAGAACATAGGCGGCAATTTTCCAGGCAACGGTGACGGGTGCCAGGTGCTCGCTGAGAATGACTTTGGCGCTCAGCTGCTACTGTCAGACTTGAAACAAATTTATGCATGTGTTCAAGGAATATCGCTAAACTATAAACTCCATGTGGTGCCAGTAAAAATGAACTGAATGCTGTTGACTTGCAATATGTATACAGACTCGTCAAGTATTTTCAGCATTGATCATCGCCAGTTTAGAAAGATAAAATAAACAGCGAACCTTTTGAATCAGAAAGTACGTAAATAAGCTAAAGTATGCCAGCAGCAGCTCCACTCCAGCATGATCAGTTAGATAGTACGTAGATAGATATTTCTGCGGGTACCTTGGTGATTGCAGATCTGTCAGAGATTATATGCACAGTTAAAAAATCTGATTGCAGCTAAAATGGGAGTGCATATCATCTGGATACAGGCACGATATCACAAAACTATCCATCCCTGAGAGCACACATATAAATACATAATATTAGATGAGAATAAATTGGCCTTCGTTAACGAAGCCAGAGAATACATCCCGCTTAATTAATCAAAAAATAAAACAGATGAGAATGAAACTATAAACCACATAGTATGAAAGAGCTTGATTGTTAATACTCGAAAGAACATGTATGTTTTTACTTTTTTTTCATCTATGAAGAACTTATATAGCATTATCAGTTGAAAAACTTATTTTGGAAAAAAAACATTCTAAACAAGGTGTGATATGATTTGTCAACTCGTAGTATACACAGGATATCAGTGTAAGATCTCAGAGTCTGTCCAAGAAGAATGATGTATAAGCAAGTTTCATGTATATTTAATAAATAAATGGACGATGAAAAATAATCACATTCCATCATTTTACCACAGGAAAATAAAGACATTTCACACATTGTCAGTAACTACTACTCCCTCCGTTCCAAAATAAGTGTCATGGTTTTAGTTCTTATTTTGGAACAGAGGGAGTACATAACAAATATAAAAGTTCAGCTCAATTTATAGTGCTTTTTGGTTAATATGATATACTCCCTCCGTCCCATAATATAAGAGCCCCATAATATAAGAGCGCTAGTGTCAAAAACACTCTTATATTATAGGACGGAGAGAGTAATAGATAATACTTGACCAAATGCACATGTATCTCTTTTTCACAGAATCAGAAAAGGACGGCTCAGGAGACACAGTTCTTTTATTGATGCTCATTCATAAAATAAATGGTACAGCTATAAAGGAGAATCAAGTGATTTTTTGGTGGTCATATCTAGGGCAGATCACCAGTACCTCTTTGCATTCCCTGTATAATGTGTGCTCAGATAATACTTCCATTTTTCAGCCCATGACATGGAATTGCGGACCAATGACATGAATCTGTATAATAACATAAACTGGATTTTTCGTTCCTCTCACAAATGTATACCTATATTTACTCTGATACAGTGCCCATATGAAATGTTTACTAACATCAAATACTGGGGACATGTAGCCATTGATATATTAAATGATCATGTGGAAGCACTCATTCAAAGTGTATATATAATAAAATATAAAACAATGTATCATAATTGGCACCTCAGAATATTATGGAAAATTGCAACATACTGTAATAAAACCTGCAAAGAAGTCCACTTCATTGGGACACTTCCATAGAAGCCGAGACAGCAAGGCAGTACTATTCCGAATTACATCTGATGATGTCTGATGTAATGTAGGATGAAAACCAATGCTTGTAATGTTCTGCTGAAAAAATGTGTGATAGGATAACTAATTAAAGGGATATAGGATTATATAGCGTGAATTACTCAAATAGCAGAAAGCCAATTTATCAATAGCACTGAATGAACTTCAATAGCAGTAACGAATGTTGACTAACTTCAGAGGTTGTTTAAAAACAAACTTGGCAGCTTGCATTGGAGAAACGTAAGAGTACCATGATTTGTCTTGAAACATCACTAGCGAATGAAGAGCAGCTTGTTTTATCGATAGTTAGATCGTCACACTGTTAAATGTAAGTTGTTGTCACTTATTTTGCAAACATGACATGTTATTCTAGTAGATAAGTAATTTTGGTTTGCATTCTGAGAGCCACAGAATTGCCTCTCCTTCACATAGATTAAACAAATTGTTGATAGGGTACATGGAAACATCCAATGGCAGTACTCCAGAATGGGATCTAGACATGGCCTGATCTATGTCTACGTAATATTGATATGCATGTGGCGGTGAACAATGGGCAAAAGTGTTTCTAGTACCACAGTGTAGATACTTTATGACAATGAATGTCAGATTCTATAAAGTTTCACTGCAGTTATATATCTGGTCAGCTATACGCAATAGTCATGGGAAGTTTTGTCTTTTTTAGAGAAATGGTGACCATGTGGGAGTTACAAATTGTATATTGTGACACAAATGTGTAACTCGTCAAACCTCAAATTAAAGCCACATCAAATCAGCTAATTATTGGTACAAGACTACAAGTAATTCATAATGCACGTTGGCATCCAACTTGGCTACCGAACTGAACATGATCCGTCTACTGCTAGTACTTGTTTGACTATAACTTAATACAAAACTTAGCTCTTCCTGCAACAATCAAACATAAAACCCAATGGAAGGCACAGCTCACGAACAAATTGTTTAGATAAGTTAACAGACCGCACACGTCAATGAATCAACCAAAAACTTCCTCAAACTATACAAGTAAGATCGATGGTTGTTGCTCAAAGGACCATTGGAGCCCAATTTGGATGGTGTTTGACCAATAGAGAAACCTGTACGAGATGTCTGCCACGATCGAGTCTCTACATATCCAATCGAGTAATTTAGAAGAGCATCATGAAATTTGAGTAATTTAGAACAGTGCACCATGGACTTCCCATAATATTAAGCCTCGGATATCTTCCAAAATAAATAAAATGAAGCGAACTCAGAATTAAATTTAGGTAAACTTTCGGGCCTCAGAGATCGAACATTTACCTTTATTCTCCAACACAATCTACTATTTCGACACGCAACAGGTGCTCTCCATGAAATTTTCCCATCATCACACACTAATGTACATTTTAGCTTCACACAACACAGAAGCTTCCTTTGAGCTTGCAGATGCGATTTAACATTTCAAGGCTGGCACAAATCAATGATCACGGAAAATTATCCAGGTTGCAGTGCCGAGACAAGCAGGGGGGGAGGGGGGAGCCGAAAAGGGAAATCGATAGCATCCCAATAGTAGATGTTCATGCTGAAGTCAGGAGCACGTCCCTCCAAGTACTAGATCACATGAAATTCCTTGGTAAACTAGAAGCATGGATCAAATATCATGTGCTATTTAGACTGTCTGAAAACAGAAACTTCCTAACAGTATAGCACCACTAGTTTTTTTTTCCTCCATGGTACTATAATAAAAATCCCTGGAATTTTCTGTAGACTGAGCCCCATCCAGCAGTGTAACCTATATGCTTCACATAACCTACCTAACAAAAGAATTCCATAGATGCCAGCTCCTAGGCTTTTGGCCCGCAAATATATTATTAGAAGTTGGAAACCTATAAAGCCCCAACACATGGATAGGTCATCATTTTCACTAGAAGGGGAAAAGTTATGGCACTAACCTTTAAAAGAAGTAAGTCAAAAGGAGATTCCAGTGCCATTCCAGATCAAGTTGCAGTGCTGCCCCTATAAATACCCTTCCATTGATGTATACCAGAAGCACCTCCATAGCTGAATAGCTGAGAGAGAAGAGAAGTTGGAGCGAAGAGTTCACTGCCGCAAGAGCCATGCACAAAGAGGCGGAGAGTGGAATGCAGCCAAGGATGACTTGCCAACAGCACAGAACAAGACGGTAATCTTTGACATGATTGCCATTTGCCCGGCAAGTCCATCCTTGGCTACACCTTACTCTCTACCTCTCCTGTATTGCTTTTGCATGGCCTGGAGAAATTTGAATTTGCTCGGTGCCTCTTCTTCCATAGGGGTAACACTAGTGAGCCAGAAGCGACCAGGTGCGTATCGTTAGAGGTGCAGAGCGGCGTCCCGCATAGACCCGCAAAAGTGCTTAATTAGTACAACTTTGCCAACAGCAGCACAGCCTAATTAGAACTAGCTTCTTCTAATTTGTATACGGAGCAGGACGGGTTCGGGCGCCGCCTTGCATCCCTACGTATCATTCAGATACAGGAATGATTCTTTGCATGGCACTACACAATCCATCACAGACATACAATATCCGATGAGAATAAACTTCATTAATGAAGCCCAGGAGAACATCATTTTAATAAATAAAAATATATGAGAATGAAACTATAAAATCACATAGTATGAAAGAGATTCTAGAAAAACATAGTATGAAAGAGCTTGATTGTTGTTACTCGAAAGAACATGTAGGGTTTTTTCATCTATGAAGAATTAGCATAGCCTTATTCAGATCAAAAACTGATTTTTGGAAGAAGAAAAAAGTCATATTCTGAACAATGCGTGATGCATTTCTATGCCAACTCAGTACTAGACAGGATATCAGTGTAGGATCCAAAATGCTGCCAAAGAAGAATGATATAGTTTCATATATTTTTAATACACAGATAGACAGCGAGATATGGCACATTTCATCATCTCACCACAAGAGATGAGAACATTTCACACATTGCCAGCTTTGAAACAACATGTCCTAGTAACTAGTACAAAAAAATACCTATAAAAGTTCAACTTAACATATATAATTTTCTAGTTAATGTGATATAATAGATTATTCTTTGACCAAATGCGCATGTACCTCTTTTTCGCAGAATCAGAAAGGATGACTCAGAAGAAACAGTTCGATCATTGACGCTCATTCATAGAAAAGGGGTGCAGCTATAAATTAGAATCATGTATCTTCTGGTGGTCATATCTAAGGCAGATCATTGGTATTTAATGTGTGCTTGGATAATAATTTCATATTTTCCCATGACATGGAATTGCGGAACAACGACATGAATATGTCTAACAACGTAAACTAAATTTTCGAGCCCTCACAAACACATTTACCTATATTTACTCTGATATAGTCCACATATGAAATGTTTGCTAACATCAAATATTTAGGAGACATAACTGGCACCTCAGACTATTATGTAGGATGATAAATATCGTGATCAAACAGCAAAGAAGTCCACTTGATTGGGACACTTCCACAGAAGCCATGGCAGCAAGGCAGCACTATTCTGAAAACAAAACTATACTTGCAGTTACTGCTGAAAACAAATGTGTGGTAGCATTATCCCTACATTATTCCAAATTTATAATATACCAGCCAGTTAAATATTTTTTTTGAGGGGTACCAGCCAGTTAAGTGGATACAAGATTGTATGGTGTGAATTGTTCAAAATAGCAAAAATCTCAGTAGCACTGGATGAACTTAAATGGCAGTAATGAATGATGACTACTTCAAGAGGTTGCATTGGATACGTGAGAGTACCATGATTTCTCTTCAAGATTATTCAGGTTTCTCTTCAAACATCACTCTAGCATATGAAAGCGTGGCTTGGTTTTATCAATAGTTAGATCGTCACACTGTTAAATGTAACTATTTGCCACTTACTAGTTTACAAACTAGCTATGTTATTCTAGTAGATAAGTCCCTCTGTTTGTATTATGAGTGCCACACAATTGCATCACCTTGACATGGATTAAGCAGATTGGCTGTAGAGTACATGGAAACATCCAATGGCACTACCACAACCACAGTGTAGTTGCTTTATATAGACATGGCATGATATATGTAGAAGATATGCATGTGAGGGTGAACAATGGACCACAGTGCTACTAGTACCAGAGTCTACTTGCTTTATGTCACCAAAAGTCAGATTCTATGGAGTGCCTATATATACCGGGCTATATGCAACACGGTCATGGGAAGTTTTCGTCTTTTGGTAAAGTGATGATCATGGGGAGTTGCACTTTGTGTTTAGTTACACAATTGTGTAATATTGAAACCTCGAAGCCACATCAAATCAGGTGATTATTGTTGGTACAAGACTACAAGTAATTCATAATGTACGTTGGCATCCAACTTGGCTATACTGCTATTTGTTTGACTGTAACTAATACAAAGCTTACAAGATCTCCTTGCAACAATCAACCAGAAAACCCAACGGAAAACACAGATCATGGACAAATTGTGTTGTCAAGTTAACAGACCAGTGGGTAGTGCGTACACATCAATGAATCAATCACAAACTTGCACAAACTATACCAGTTAGATCCATGGTTGCTGCTCAACCCAATTGGTGTTTGACCAACAGAGAAACTTGTAAGAGATGCCTGGCGTGATCGAGTCTCTATGTATCCAATCGAGACTCAATTGGGCCTAAAAAACTAAACAATTGGCTCGAAACCCCAGCGATGAAATCCAATTCGCCATGCGCGCTCGTGTGGGGTGGGCGTGCCCGCCCTCGGCCTCGCCGGATCAATTGGCCACAACGGTACCAAAATCCTCATGAATCGCCCGGGTCGTCTGGCGTCGGCGTGCCACCCACACGCTCACCAGACGCGCACGCGCCCTGTTCGACGGTGTGCGCCCAACCGTGGGACCTTGCCCGGTAGGCGCGCTACGGAGAGAAATTCGCACGGCTACTGCCGATTAACCCGCGCAGATCCAACAAACCGCCCCCCGGAAAAGGGCATTGGCGATCGCAGCCCGCGTGGGCGCTGCTCCGATCCAGGCCCCGACGGCCGCGACGTGCGCGCCGCGGTGCGCGCGTGCATGCGTACTCGTACAGCGGTACAAGGGAGAAGGTGGCGGGGGACACGCACCTGAAGAAGAAGCTGTTCCGCCGCCGCCGCCGCCTGCCACCGACTTGCGGTTGCCTCGCGCGCTCCGGCCTGCGCGGCCGCATTGGAAAAGACGACGGCCGGACGCCGTACCTCCCGCGCCCTCCGGTCTCGCCGCGGTCAAGGGACCACGAAATTCCAAATGTGCGCCGAAACCCTCGCGAGCCGCGTGCGCCGGGTTCATCCGCACTCGCGCGACGGCGGGGACGCGGCGGGGGGTGGAGCCAGGTCAGGGGGCGTGGATTTCGATGGCATAGACGAGCGAGGTACAGTGGCCGCCTGCCCGGGGGGTGCGACGTGTAAACGAGAGCGTTGGGATGCGGGGCATTTTGGGTTCCGCCCGTTTACGTCGCACACCTTGAAGACAAAAATTGTTTTGCTTACATTTCTTTTGTTTTTTTATATTATGGGCTTTTTTTAGAATACCGCGCTTTATTAATCAAGCATAATCAAAAGAGAGTGCCTTCCGGATACAATCCGGGGTTACATGAAAAATAGAGTCACTAGAGGACTCACAAGATCTAGCTAGAATATGTGCCGCGACATTCGACAAACGATTTACATGACTAAAGCGAACAGACAAGAAGATCGACGCCAACTCCTTGATATCAGCAATGATGAGCCCCACCGGCGAGCGGTCAACCGTTGAAGCATTGGTTCTTTGGATAATTAATTGACAAACAGTCTGACTAAAAAACGGCCCTTGAAAATTCTTCCTCACGGGTGAGAGCCACCGCACGCCGTAGCGCCAGTGCTTCAGCTAATTCTGGGGCGGTAACCTCGTCAACATGCTCGCAGCAAGCCAACAAGCAATCTCCGATGCGCTTGACTATGTTGTTTCCAGCAAAACCAATTCAGGCGAAATAAATCAATTGCATAGGCTAAGAGCATCTCTAACAGACCCCTTAAACCATGAAACTGAAAACGCGGTTTTCAGTTGGCGGAAAACACATTTTAAGGGTCAGTTTGAGCAGCAGCCGAGCAGACTCCTTACACTTAGACTGTGAAACCGAATATTCGCATATATTCTTCCGCACGACTACTTCTTCCTCTCGCCCGTGTCCACGGTCAGCTAGCCCGCTCCTACGAAGCCAACGGACAGCGGACGAAGCGGCCAAATACGGAGTCACCGGCGTCCACGACGGCTCACACGAAGTGCCCACCGTCGTCGTCGCTGCTCGAATCGGTCCAGAAGCTAGCTAGCGCCGGCGTCGAATCGATCCAGGAGCGAGCTAGCTAGCTAGCTAATCGATCGACCCAATAGCTAGCTAGCTCCCGTCGTCGTGGCCAGTCGATCCAGAAGCATAGCTGCCAAATACGGAGCCGCCGCATCTCGTTCCTCTTCCTCGCGTCGAGCATGAACGGGATCAGCCATGGCCGCAGGCACGAGGTCTATCCTTTTGCAGTGCAGAATTTTGTTGGAGCAGGGAGAAACCGTCGGGTGGTACGTACGGCGGCGTGCGGGGAGAGGGCGGTGGAAGGACCTGGTTCGTGGCCTGTATACTGTCCCCGGACATGTAGAAGTAGGGGTCGGAGGCTCGCGTTTTCGGTGGCCTGTAAAACATTTACGGTTCCATGAAGTTTTACGGGGTCTGTTCTGGACATAAAATTGGTCCAGAACCGTAAACCCGTCGGAATTTTACAGGTTTGGCATTTTTAAGGGGTCTGCTAGAGTTGCTCTAACATCATGCTTTCAGATAGTTCCCTAAGAGCTTCTTTCTAAGTGTTTGCTTACCTTTTAAGTTGCCTTCGTTAAAATCCATTCCATGTAGTTTGTTTGCATTTTTTGAAAAGAATCAGATGTATTATAGAAGTTCACCGGAAGTACAAAATATCTCAACCATAATAAAAATTACATTGAGATTCTAAGACCACCCACAACCACTACTACCGCTCGAACGAGGCACTGAAGCGTCGCTATGGCTGCTCCCTTACCGGAGCCAGCTTGACCTTGTCGATGACAGTCGGGAAATCTTTGTACACGTGCCCCTAAGATCCAGCACCCTGGAATCGCAGTAGTTGTCGTTGAAACATAGATCAGAGGCGAGATAACCCACAAGTATAGGGGATCGCAACAGTTTTTGAGGGTAGAGTATTCGACCCAAATTTATTGATTCGACACAAGGGGAGCCAAAGAATATTCTCAAGTATTAGCAGTTGAGTTGTCAATTCAACCACACCTGGAAAACTTAATATCTGTAGCAAAGTATTTAGTAGCAAAGTAGCATGGAAGTAACGGTAACGGTGGCAAAAGTAACAGTAGTAGTTTTGTAGTAATTGTAACAGTGACAACGGAAAAGTAACTAAGCAAAGAGCAATATGTGAAAAGCTCGTAGGCATTGGATCAGTGATGGATAATTATGCTGGATGCGATTCCTCATGCAATAGTTATAACATAGGGTGACACAGAACTAGCTACAGTTCATCAATGTAATGTAGGCATGTATTTTGAATATAGTCATACGTGCTTATGAAAAAGAACTTGCATGACATCTTTTGTCCTACCCCTCCCCGTAGCAGCGTGGTCCTATTGGAAACTAAGGGATATTAAGGCCTCCTTTTAATAGAGTACCGGACCAAAGCATTAATACTTAGTGAATACATGAACTCCTCAAACTACGGTCATCACCGGTAAGTATCCCGATTATTATCACTTCGGGGTTAACGGATCATAACACATAATAGGTGACTATAGACTTGCAAGATAGGATCAAGAACTCACATATATTCATGAAAACATAATAGGTTCAGATCTGAAATCATGGCACTCGGGCCCTAGTGACAAGCATTAAGCATAGCAAAGTCATAGCAACATCAATCTCAGAACATAATGGATACTAGGGATCAAACACTAACAAAACTAACTCGATTACATGGTAAATCTCATCCAACCCATCACCGTCCAGCAAGCCTACGATGGAATTACTCACGCACGGTGGTGAGCATCATGAAATTGGTGATGGAGGAAGGTTCCGAGAGAGATTAGGGCTTGGCGGCGGCTCCGTATCGTAAAATGCGATGAATCCTTCTCTCTGATTTTTTTCTCCCCGAACGTGAATATATAGAGTTGGAGTTGAGGTCGGTGGAGCACCAGGGGGGCCACGAGGCAGGGGGAGCGTCCCCCACCCTCGTGGACAGGGTGTGGGCCCCCTGGCCTTGATTCTTTCGCCAGTATTTTTTATTAATTCCAAAAATATTCTTCGTGAAGCTTCAGGTCATTCCGAGAACTTTTATTTCTGCAAAAAAATAACACCATGGCAATTCTGCTAAAAACAGCGTCAGTCTGGGTTAGTTCCATTCAAATCATGCAAGTTAGAGTCCAAAACAAGGGCAAAAGTGTTTGGAAAAGTAGATACGATGTAGACGTATCAACTCCCCCAAGCTTAAACCTTTGCTTGTCCTCAAGCAATTCAGTTGACAAACTGAAAGTGATAAAGAAAAACTTTTACAAACTCTGTTTGCTCTTGTTGTTGTAAATATGTAAAGCCAGCATTCAAGTTTTCAACAAAGATTATGAACTAACCATATTCACAATAACACTTAGGTCTCATGTTTACTCATATCAATGGCATAATCAACTAGCGAGCAATAATAATAAATCTCGGATGACAACACTTTCTCAAAACAATCATAATATGATATAACAAGATGGTATCTCGCTAGCCCTTTCTGAGACCGCAAAACATAAATGCAGAGCACCTCTGAAGATCAAGGACTGACTAAACATTGTAATTCATGGTAAAAGAGATCCAGTCATAGTCATACTCAATATAAATTAATAGTAATGGATGCAAATGACAGCGGTGCTCTCCAACTGGTGCTTTTTAATAAGAGGATGATGACTCAACATAAAAGTAAATAGATAGGCCCTTCGCAGAGGGAAGCAGGGATTTGTAGAGGTGCCAGAGCTCGATTTTGAAAGCAGAGATAAATAATATTTTGAGCGGCATACTTTCATTGTCAACATAACAACCGAGAGATCTCGATATCTTCCATGCTACACACATTATAGGCGGTTCCCAAACAGAATGGTAAAGTTTATACTCCCCCACCACCAACAAGCATCAATCCATGGCTGGCCCGAAACAACGGGTGCCTCCAACTAACAACAGTCCTGGGGGAGTTTTGTTTGCAATTATTTTGATTTGATTTGAGCATGGGACTGGGCATCCCGGTGACCAGCCATTTTCTCGTGAGTGAGGAGCGGAGTCCACTCCTCTTGAGAATAACCCGCCTAGCATGGAAGATACAGACAACCCTAGTTGATACATGAGCTATTCGAGCATACAAAACAGAATTTCATTTGAAGGTTTAGAGTTTGGCACATACAAATTTACTTGGAACGGCAGGTAGATACCGCATATAGGAAGGTATGGTGGACTCATATGGAATAACTTTGGGGTTTATGGAAGTGGATGCACAAGCAGTATTCCCGCTTAGTACAAGTGAAGGCTAGAAAAAGACTGGGAAGCGACCAACTAGAGAGCGACAACAGTCATGAACATGCATTAAAATTAATAAACATTGAGTGCAAGCATGAGTAGGATATAATCCACCATGAACATAAATATCGTGGAGGCTATGTTGATTTTGTTTCAACTACATGCGTGAACATGTGCCAAGTCAAGTCACTCGAATCATTCAAAGGAGGATACCACCCTATCATACCACATCACAACCATTTTAATAGCATGTTGGCACGCAAGGTAAACCATTATAAACTCCTAGCTAATTAAGCATGGCATAAGCAACTATAATCTCTAATTGTCATTGCAAACATGTTTCATTCATAATAGGCTGAATCAGGAACGATGAACTAATCATATTTACAAAAACAAGAGAGGTCGAGTTCATACCAGCTTCTCTCATCTCAATCAGTCCATCATATATCGTCATTATTGCCTTTCACTTGCACGACCGAACGGTGTGGATAATAATAATAGTGCACGTGCATTGGACTAAGCTGGAATCTGCAAGCATCTTAATACAAGGAGAAGACAAGGTAATATGGGCTCTTTGTTAAATCAACAATAATGCAAATAAGAGCCACTTAAACATTTTCATTATGGTCTTCTCCTCTCGACCCCCAAAGAAAAGAAAAAAATAAAAATATTTACACGGGAACACTCCCAACAAGCAAAAGAAGAACGAGAAATCTTTTTGGGTTTTCTTTTAATTATTACTACTACAATCATGGAAAGTAAACTAGCTATAAGCTACAACTATTTTTTTCATAAGGTTATTCAAACACACAAGAAGAAAGCGAGAAAAAGAAAATAAACTAGCATGGATAGTACAATGAAAAAGTATGAGCACCGACAACTAGAATGAGCGTGTGAACATGAATGTAATGTCGATGAGGAATACGTACTCCCCCAAGCTTAGGCTTTTGGCCTAAGTAGGTCTATGCCCATGGATCAAAGTTGTAGCTGGGGTCGTACTGAGATGCAGCAGCTATTGCCTCATGAGCTGCAGGTTGGAGGCGAGCTGCCTCCGTCCTCCTCTCATACTCGTTTGCCTCCTCCCTGGTTATAATATATCTTCCTTTTGCCTGGAAGTCAAAGAAAGTAGGAGCAGGGAGAACAACATGGACAGTGCGGCGCCTGTCAAACATTAGTCGGTACTGGAGAGGCTGTTCATTCCTCTCAATAAACTGATGGCGAACCATAGCATTATAATCTAGATAAGCGGGAGGCAACTCCATATCATTTTCATGTATGGGTATCTGAAGAAAATTAGCCACACGGGTTGCATAAATTCCTTCGAACAAATCTCCATTAGTACTGTTATTATGCAACCTACATGCAACAATGGTCCCCAAGTTGTATTGTTTATCTCCTAATACGACACTCTTGAGAACACTAAGGTCAGGAACACACATGTGACATGCCTCGTCCTTGCCGTTAATGCATCTACCTATAAAGAGAGCAAAATAATATATAGCAGGAAAATGAATGCTCCCTATGGTAGCTTGTGTTATCTCTCTAGATTTCCCCACAGTGATACTAGCAAGAAAATCTTTAAACTCACATTTGTGAGGTTCACTAGCACTACCCCATTGCGGGAGTTTACAAGCAGTTTTAAAATCTTCTAGTCCATGGTATAAGATTTATTATAAAGATCAAATAGGATAGTGTGAGAATTGCGTGAAGATGTAAATTTAAACCTTCTCACAAATGAATCAGTTAGGTGATAATACTGAGGGCACTTATCTAGCATGAAGCCCTCGAGTTCAGCATTACGCACATATGCGTCAAATTCCTCCTTAATTCCTGCTTGGACCATGAAATCTTCTGACGGCCATTCACAAGGCCGCACTTGAGCTTCTCTTGGTAGTTCATGGTCCGGCTCACGTATTGCGGGCCTGGGTCCTTGCTTCCTTGAAGAACCACCTTGGTACATTTTCCTAAACATATTTCTTCCTCTGAAAAATTTCTGAAAATTTTAGTAACTCAAAATAAAAGTGAACCAAACTCAACAAAATTGATAGCAACTACTCCCACAAGTGCCTAGAGACTATATCATGCATTAGAACTACTTGGGACCATATAAATTTGACATGCAAGCTCAAGAACAGGGTCACCTCAGCAGCAAAAATTTGCAATAAATAAAGCACTAGAACAAAAACTAATTGGACCATTGGAGGAGTCACATACTGAAGAACAATCCACCAAAGCAGTTTTGTGAATGGAGCTTTGAGCAAGGAGACCGGAAATCGCAGCAAAACGAGCTAGAACTCGTGCTTGAGCTGGTTGGTGATTTTTTGGGAGGAAGATGGAGTGTGTGGGTGCTGGAATAAGTGGAGGGGGGCCACCAGGGGCCCACGAGGCAGGGGGCGCGCCCTGGACCCACGTGGCCAGGTGCTGGCTCCCCCTGATGTGTTCTCAGTGCCAAATATTCTTAAATATTCTAGAAAAAATCATATTTCATTTTCGGGACATTTGGAGAACTTTTATTTTTGGGGTATTTTTTATTGCAAGGATAATTCAGAAAACAGAGAGAAAATACTAATTTTGCTTTATTTAATTAATATAAATAACAAAAAGTAAAAGGAGGGTACAGAAGGTTGTGCTTTCTAAGTTCATCCATCTCATGTTGATGAAAAGGAATCCACTAACAAGGTTGATCAAGTCTTGTTAACAAACTCATTCCGAATCGCATGAAATCGGAGAATTCTTGAATAGCACTAGGTTACCTCAACGGGGATATGCACGTCCCCAATAATAAGAATATCATATTTCTTCTTGACAGTAGGAAAAGGAAATTCAAAACCTCCAATAGTAACCGTTGGAATTTTTCCAATAGAATTGATACTGTGGACTTGAGGTTGTTTCCCCGGAAAGTGTACCGTATGCTCATTACCATTAACATGAAAAGTGACATTGCCTTTGTTGCAATCAATAACAGCCCCTGCAGTATTCAAAAAGGGTCTACCAAGGATAATCGACATACTATCGTCCTCGGGAATATCAAGAATAACAAAGTCCGTTAAAATAGTAACGTTTGCAACCACAACAGGCACATCCTCACAAATACCAACAGTTATAGCAGTTGATTTATCAGCCATTTGCAAAGATATTTGAGTAGGTGTCAACTTATTCAAATCAAGTCTACGATATAAAGAGAGAGGCATAACACTAACACCGGCTCCAAGATCACATAAAGCAGTTTTAACATAGTTTCTTTTAATGGAGCATGGTATAGTTGGTACTCCTGGATCTCCAAGTTTCTTTGGTATTCCACCCTTAAAAGTATAATTAGCAAGCATGGTGGAAATTTCAGCTTCCGGTATCTTCTTTTATTTGTAACAATATCTTTCATATACTTAGCATAAGGATTCATTTTAAGCATATCAGTCAAACGCATACGCAAAAAGATAGGTCTAATCATTTCAGCAAAGCGCTCAAAATCCTCATCATCCTTTTTCTTGGATGGTTTAGGAGGAAAAGGCATGGGTTTCTGAACCCATGGTTCTCTTTCTTTACCGTGCTTCCTAGCAACGAAGTCTCTCTTATCATAACGTTGATTCTTTGATTGTGGGTTATCAAGATCAACAGCAGATTCAATTTCTACATCATTGTTATTGCTAGGTTGAGCATCAACATGAACATCATCATTAACATTATCACTAGGTTCATGTTCATCACCAGATTGTGTTTCAGCATCAGAAATAGAAATATCATTGGGATTCTCAGGTGTGTTAATAACAGGTTCACTAGAAGCATGCAAAGTCCTATCATTTTTCTTTTTCTTCTTCTTAGAAGGACTAGGTGCATTCGCATTAGTTCTCTAAGAATCTTGCTCAATTCTCTTAGGATGGCCCTCAGGATACAAAGGTTCCTGAGTCATTTTACCCCCTCTAGTCATGACTCTAACAACATTATCATTCTTCTTATTATTTAATTCATTGAGCAAATCATTTTGAGCTTTAAGCACTTGTTCTACTTGAGTGGTAACCATAGAAGCATGTTTACTAATGAGTTTAAGTTCACCTTTAACTCTAGACATATAATCACTCAAGTGTTCAATCATATAAGCATTACGTTTCAATTGTCTACCAACATAAGCATTGAAGTTTTCTTGTTTAACAATAAAATTATCAAACTCATCTAAGCATTGGCTAGCAGACTTGTAACGAGGAATATCGCCTTCATCAATTCTATAGAGAGAATTTACCTTTACTACCTGTGTCGGGTTATCAAGACCATGTATTTCTTCAATAGGTGGTAAATTCTTAACATCTTCAGCTTTAATACCCTTTTCTTTCATAGATTTCTTTGCCTCTTGCATATCTTCAGGACTGAGAATAGAATACCCCTTTTCTTCGGAGTTGGCTTAGGAGTTGGTTTAGGAAGTGTCTAATTATTTTCATTAGTCAACATATTATTCAATAGCAATTCAGCTTGATCAACAATTCTTTCCCTGAAAACACAACCAACACAACTATCCAGGTGGTCTCTGGAAGCATCGCTTAGTCCATTATAAAAGATATCAAGTATTTCATTTTTCTTGAGAGGATGATCATGCAAAGCATTAAGTAATTAGAGAAGCCTCTCCCAAGCTTGTGGGAGACTCTCTTCTTCAATTTGCATAAAATTATGTATTTCCCTTAAGGCAGCTTGTTTCTTATGAACGGGGAAATATTTAGCAGAGAAGTAATAAATCATATCCTGGGGACTACGCACACAACCAGGATCAAGAGAATTAAACCATGTTTTAGCATCACCCTTTAATGAGAACGGAAATAATTTAAGGATATAGTAGTAGCGAGTTTTCTCATCATTAGTGAATAGGGTGGCTATATCATTTAATTTAGTAAGATGTGCCACAACAGTTTCACATTCATAGCCATAAAAAGTATCAGATTCAACCAAAGTAATTATCTCAGGATCAACAGAGAAATCATAATCCTTATCGGAAAAACAGATAGGTGAAGTAGCAAAAGCAGGGTCATATTTCATTCTAGATTCAAAGATTTTTCTTTCAGCTTAACTAACAGTTTCTTAAGATCATATTTATCATTGCAAGCAAGAAAGTCTCTAGCAGTTTCTTCATCCATAACATAACCCTCAGGCACAACAGGCAATTCATATCTAGGGGGAGAATCTTCATCATCACTTTCATCAATATTATCAGTTTCAATAATTTCATTCTCTCTAGCCCTAGCAAGTTGTTCATCAAGAAATTCACCTAATGGCACAGTAGTATCAATCATGGAAGTAGTTTCATCATAAGTATCATGCATAGCAGAAGTGGCATCATCAATAACATGCGCATATCAGAATTAATAGCAGAAGCAGGTTGGTGTCGCAAGCTTACTCAAAACAGAAGGTGAATCAAGTGCAGAGCTAGATGGCAGTTCCTTACCTCCCCTCGTAGTTGAGGGAAAAATCTTAGCTCTTTCGTCTTTCAAGTTCCTCATAGTGACCAGCAGATATAAATCCCAAGTGACTTAGAGAATAGAGCTATGCTCCCCGGCAACGGCGCCAGAAAATAGTCTTGATAACCCACAAGTATAGGGGATCACAACAGTTTTCGAGGGTAGAGTATTCAACCCAAATTTATTAATTCGACACAAGGGGAGCCAAAGAATATTCTCAAGTATTAGCAGTTGAGTTGTCAATTCAACCACACCTGGAAAACTTAATATCTGCAGCAAAGTATTTAGTAGCAAAGTAGTATGGAAGTAACGGTAACGGTGGCAAAAGTAACCGTAGTTTTTTTGTAGTAATTGTAACAGTGGCAACGGAAAAGTAACTAAACAAAGAGCAATATGTGAAAAGCTCGTAGGCATTGGATCAGTGATGGATAATTATGCCGGATGCGATTCCTCATGCAATAGTTATAACATAGGGTGACACAGAACTAGCGCCAGTTCATTAATGTAATGTAGGCATGTATTCCGAATATAGTCATACGTGCTTATGGAAAAGAACTTGCATGACATCTTTTTTCCAACCCCCCCGTGGCAGCGGGGTACTATTGAAAACTAAGGGATATTAAGGCCTCCTTTTAATAGAGTACCGGACCAAAGCATTAACACTTAGTGAATGCATGAACTCCTCAAACTACGGTCATCACCGGTAAGTATCCCGATTATTGTCATTCGGGGTTAACGAATCATAACACATAATAGGTGACTATATACTTGCAAGATAGGATCAAGAACTCACATATATTCATGAAAACATAATAGGTTCAGATCTAAAATCATGGCACTCGGGCCCTAGTGACAAGCATTAAGCATAGCAAAGTCATAGCAACATCAATCTCAGAACATAGTGGATACTAGGGATCAAACACTAACAAAACTAACTCGGTTACATGGTAAATCTCATCCAACCCATCACCGTCCAGCAAGCCTACGATGGAATTACTCACGCACGGCGGTGAGCATCATGAAATTGGTGATGGAGGAAGGTTGATGATGACGACGGCGATGGATTCCCCTCTCTGGAGCCCCGAACGGACTCCAGGTCAGTCCCCCCGAGAGAGATTAGGGCTTGGCGGTGGCTCCGTATCGTAAAACGCGATGAATCCTTCTCTCTGATTTTTTTCTCCCCGAACGTGAATATATAGAGTTGGAGTTGAGGTCGGTGGAGCAGCAGGGGGCCCACGAGGCAGGGAGCGCCCCCAGGGGGTAGGCGCGCCCCCACCCTCGTGGACAGGGTGTGGGCCCCCTGGCCTTGATTCTTTCGCTAGTATTTTTTTATTAATTCCAAAAATATTCTTTGTGAAGTTTCAGGTCAATCCGAGAACTTTTATTTCTGCACAAAATAACACCATGGCAATTCTGCTGAAAACAGCGTCAGTCCGGGTTAGTTCCATTCAAATCATGCAAGTTAGAGTCCAAAACAAGGGCAAAAGTGTTTGGAACATCTAGCCACGCTCTCCACTCTACCAAGGTTGCGGATGGTTTTCAGTACTGTTAGTTGATGCGCCAGCCAGGGGCTGCATCGGTTGGAGATCGAGCCCAGATCGGATCTCCAATCATGCCCAGTGAATTCGCACAGGGTTAGAGCTTCGTCTTCAGCTCTCTCACCTTCATTGCGGAGAGGCAGGGTGGCTCTATGATACGTCTCCAACATAACTATAACTTATGAAGTATCCATGCCATGTTTACAATAATTTTATATGGTTTTGGTGCATTTTTATGTTATTTTCATGGACTAACTTATTAACCTATTGCCCAGTGTCAGTTGCTGTTTTCCGCATGTTTTTGGTTTTCTAGAAAATCCAGACCAAACGAAGTCCAAACACGAAGAAATTTTTTGACGATTTTTTCTAGAAAGAAAGAGACCCACGAAGCTTCGGGAGACCGTCAGAAGACTCACGAGGGCTCCACAAGGCAGGGGTACGCCATGCCCCCTTGTGGGGCCCCTATGGCACCTCCTAGCGTGATTCGAACGCTGAAAAATCCTATATATTGAAAAAAACCGAAAGTTAACCTAGATGAGTTTTTTCGCCGCTACAAGCCTCTGTTCTGAAGCGACCTCATCCGGAGCTTCATTACGGTACCCTGCCGGAGGGGGGCAAGTCATTACCTGAGGCCATCTTCATCATTCCTGCTGCCTCCATGATGAGGAGGGGAGTAGTTCACCCCCGAGGCTGAGGGTATGTACCAATAGCTATGTGTTTGATCTCTCTCTCTTTCTCTCTCTCTCTCTCTCTCGTGCGCGCGCGTCACCATGATAGGGCACGATCTTGATGTACCATGAGCTTTGTTAATATAGTGAAATCATATGGTGTTCTTCCCTTTCTCTTTGTTGTGATGAATTGAGTCTTGCTCTTTGATGTTTCATTGTTATCGGATTGAATATTTTTGATTTGAGATTACTAGATGTATGTCTTGCATGTGGATACACATGGTGACAATGGGGTATTCTATTAAGTCACTTGATATATGTAACTTGGCTAAATAAATTATTTTCTTGCTCAGGTGTAACTTGGCTAAATAAATTATTTTCTTGATCAAGTGTAAAGTGCCTAAATATTTTGGATTTTTCGCACGAAGCGCCCAGCATCCCCGTCGTCGTCGCTGCTCAAATCGGTCCAGAAGCTAGCTAGCGTCGGTGTCGAATCGATCCAGGAGCGAGCTATCTAGCTAGCTAATCGATCCACCCAGTAGCTGGCTAGCTAACTCCCGTCGCCGTGGCCAATCGATCCAGAAGCTAGCTAGCTCCCGTCGCCATAGCTGCCAAATACGGAGCCGCCAGTGTCACGGAGTCGCCGCATCTCGCTCCTCTTCCTCGTGTCGAGCATAAATAGGATCATCCATAGCCGCAGGCACGCGCTCCATCCTTTTGCAGTGCAGAATTTTGTTGGAGTAGGGAGAAATCGACGGCGGGAGACAGGTGGTACGGACGGCGGTGCGCGGGGAGAGAGAAGCAAAAGGACCTGGTTCGTGGCATGTATACTGTCCTCGGACCTGTAGAAGTAGGGGTCGGAGGCTCGCGTTTTCGGTGGCCTGTAAAACCTTTACGGTTCCGTAAACTTTTATGGGGTCTGTTCTGGACATAAAATTAGTCCGGAACCGTAAACCCGCCGGGATTTTACAGGTTTGGCGTTTTTAAGGGGTCTGCTAGAGTTGCTCTAACATCATGCTTTCAGATAGTTCCCTAAGAGCTTCTTTCTAAGTGTTTGCTTACCTTTTAAGTTGCGTTCGTTAAAATCCATTCCATGTAGTTTGTTTGCATTTTTTTTGAAAAGATTAAGATGTATTATAGAAGTTCACCGGAAGTACAAAATATGTCAACCATAATAAAAATTACATTTAGATTCTAAGACCACCCACAACCACTACTACCGCCAGAACGAGGTGCCAAAGCATCGCTATGGCTGCTCCCCTACCGGAGCCGGCTTGACCTTGTCGATGATAGTCAGAAAATCTTCGTGCACGTGCCCTAAGATCCAGCACCCTGGAATCGCAGTAATTGTCATTGAACCATTGCATTGATTGGAGGCGGCTGACACCAAATCTCTCCACATGACAAGAAAGCCTATCCTCAGCGCCCCAAGGAGACGGTAGGAATCGACAGCTATCTAACATGCATCTATTGTATTAAGTTCATAACAAATAGAGTAATTCTTTAAGCAACATGACATGATGTAGTGATGTCTACTACACAACCTTCTTCTTGTAGACGTTGTTGGGCCTCCAAGTGCAGAGGTTTGTAGGACAATAGAAAATTTCACTCAAGTGGATGACCTAAGGTTTATCAATCCGTGGGAGGCATAGGATGAAGATGGTCTCTCTCAAACAACCCTGCAACCAAATAACAAAGAGTCTCTTGTGTCCCCAACACACCCAATACAATGGTAAATTGTATAGGTGTACTAGTTCGGCGAAGAGATGGTGATACAAGTGCACAATATGGATGGTAGATATAGGTTTTTGTAATCTGAAAATATAAAACAGCAAGTTAACAAGTAATAAAAGTGAGCGTAAACGGTATTGCAATGCTAGGAAACAAGGCCTCGGGTTCATACTTTCACTAGTGCAAGTTCTCTCAACAATAATAAGATAATTGGATCATATAACTATCCCTCAACATGCAACAAAGAGTCACTCCAAAGTCACTAATAGCGGAGAACAAACGAAGAGATTATGGTAGGGTACGAAACCACCTCAAAGTTATCCTTTCTGATCGATCTATTCAAGAGTCCGTAGTAAAATAACACGAAGCTATTCTTTCTGTTCGATCTATCATAGAGTTCGTACTAGAATAACACCTTAAGACACAAATCAACCAAAACCCTAATGTCACCTAGATACTCCAATGTCACCTCAAGTATCCGTGGGTATGATTATACGATATGCATCACACAATCTCAGATTCATCTATTCAACCAACACAAAGTACTTCAAAGAGTGCCCCAAAGTTTCTACCGGAGAGTCAAGACGAAAACGTGTGCCAACCCCTATGCATAAGTTCACGAAGTTACGGAACTTGCAAGTTGATCACCAAAACATACATCAAGTGAATCACGTGATATCCCATTGTCACCACAGATAAGCACATGCAAGACATACATCAAGTGTTCTCAAATCCTTAAAGACTCAATCCGATAAGATAACTTCAAAGGGAAAACTCAATCCATTACAAGAGAGTAGAGGGGGAGAAACATCATAAGATCCAACTATAATAGCAAAGCTCGCGATACATCAAGATCGTGCCAAATCAAGAACACGAGAGAGAGAGATCAAACACATAGCTACTGGTACATACCCTCAGCCCCGAGGGTGAACTACTCCCTCCTCGTCATGGAGAGCGCCGGGATGACGAAGATGGCCACCGGAGAGGGATTCCCCCCTCCGGTAGGGTGCCGGAACGGGGTCCCGATTGGTATTTGATTGCTACAGAGGCTTGCGGCGATGGAACTCCCGATCTCGGTTTCTTTCTGGAAGTTTGGGTATATATAAGAGGTGTTGGCGTCGGGAATAAGTCAGGGGGTCCCCGAGGCGACCACGAGGTAGGGGGGCGCGCCCAGGAAGGTAGGGCGCGCCCCCACCCCCGTGGTGGCCTCGGGACTCTTCTGGCCCATCTCCGATGTTCCGTGGGCTTCTTCTGGTCCAAAAACAATCTCCGTTGAATTTCAGGTCAATTGGACTCCGTTTGGTTTTCCTTTTCTGCGATACTCAAAAACAAGGAAAAAAACAGAAACTGGCACTTGGCTCTAGGTTAATAGGTTAGTCCCAAAAATCATATAAAATAGCATATAAATGCATATAAAACATCCTAGATGGATAATATAATAGCATGGAACAATCAAAAATTATAGATACGTTGGAGACGTATCAAGCATCCCCAAGCTTAATTCCTGCTCGTCCTCGAGTAGGTAAATGATAAAAACATAATTTTTGATGTGGAATGCTACCTAACATATTTATCAATGTAATCTTCTTTATTGTGGCAAGAATATTCAGATCCATAAGATTCAAAACAAAAGTTTAATATTGACATGAAAACAATAATACTTCAAGCATACTAACAAAGCAATCATGTCTTCTCAAAATAACATGGCCAAAGAAAGTTATCCCTACAAAATCATATAGTCTGGCTACGCTCTATCTTCATCACACAAAATATTTAAATCATGCACAACCCCGATGACAAGCCAAGCAATTGTTTCATACTTTTGATGTTCTCAAACTTTTCAATCTTCACGCAATACATGAGCGTGAGCCATGGACATAGCACTATATGTGGAATAGAATGGTGGTTGTGGAGAAGACAAAAAAGGAGAAGATAGTCTCACATCAACTAGGTGTGTCAACGGGCTATGAAGATGCCCATCAATAGATATCAATGTGAGTGAGTAGGGATTGCCATGCAACGGATGCACTAGAGCTATAAGTGTAAGAAAGCTCGACAAAAGAAACTAAGTGGGTGTGCATCCAACTCGCTTGCTCACGAAGACCTAGGGCATTTTGAGGAAGCCCATCATTGGATATACAAGCCAAGTTCTATAATGAAAGATTCCCACTAGTATATGAAAGTGACAACATAGGAGACTCTCTATCATGAAGATCATGGTGCTACTTTGAAGCACAAGTGTGGTAAAAGGATAGTAACATTGTCCCTTCTCTCTTTTTCTCTCATTTTTTTATTTGGGCCCTTTCTCTTTTTTTGGCCTTTTTTTCGTTTCTCTTTTTTTCTTTCGTCCGGAGTCTCATCCCGACTTGTGGGGGAATCATAGTCTCCATCATCCTTTCCTCACTTGGGACAATGCTCTAATAATGATGATCATCACACTTTTATTTACTTACAACTCAAAAATTACAACTCGATACTAGAACAAAATATGACTCTATGTGAATGCCTCCGGCGGTGTACGGGGATATGCAATGAATCAAGAGTGACATGTATGAAAGAATTATAAAGGTGGCTTTGCCACAAATACGATGTCAACTACATGATCATGCAAAGCAATATGACAATGATGTAACGTGTCATAATAAACGGAACGGTGGTAAGTTGCATGGCAATATATCTCGTAATGGCTATGGAAATGCCATAATAGGTAGGTATGGTGGCTGTTTTGAGGAAGTATATGGTGGGTGTATGGTACCGGCGAAAGTTGTGCGGTACTAGAGAGGCTAGCAATGGTGGAAGGGTGAGAGTGCGTATAATCCATAGACTCAACATTAGTCATAAAGAACTCACATACTTATTGCAAAATCTATTAGTTATCGAAACGAAGTACTACGCGCATGCTCCTAGGGGGATAGATTGGTAGGAAAGACCATCGCTCGTCCCGACCGCCACTCATAAGGAAGACAATCAATAAATAAATCATGCTCCGACTTTCATCACATAACGGTTCACCATACGTGCATGCTACGGGAATCACAAACTTTAACACAAGTATTTCTCAAATTCACAACTACTCCACTAGCATGACTCTAATATCACCATCTTCATATCTCAAAACAATCATCAAGGAATCAAACTTCTCATAGTATTCAATGCACTTTATATGAAAGTTTTTATTATATCCCTCTTGGATGCACATCATATTAGGACTAAATTTATAACCAAAGCAAATTACCATGCTGTTATAAAGACTCTCAAAATAATATAAGTGAAGCATGAGAGTTCATATATTTCTTCAAAATAAAACTACCGTCGTGCTCTAAAAGATATAAGTGAAGCACTAGAGCAAATGACAAACTACTCCGAAAGATATAAGTGAAGATCAATGAGTAGTCGAATAATTATGCAACTATGTGAAGACTCTCTAACATTTAAGAATTTCAGATCTTGGTATTTTATTCAAACATCAAGCAAAACAAAACAAAATAAAATGACGCTCCAAGCAAAACACATATCATGTGGTGAATAAAAATATAGCTCCAAGTAAAGTTACCGATGAACGAAGAAGAAAGAGGGGATGCCATCCGGGGGATCCCCAAGCTTAGGCTCTTGGTTGTCCTTGAATATTACCTTGGGGTGCCTTGGGCATCCCCAAGCTTAGGCTCTTGCCACTCCTTATTCCATAGTCCATCGAATCTTTACCCAAAACTTGAAAACTTCACAACACAAAATTTAACAGAAAACTCGTAAGCTCCGTTAGTATAAGAAAATAAATCACCACTTAGGTACTGTTGTGAAATCATTCTAAATTCATATTGGTGTAATATATACTGTATTTCAACTTCTCTATGGTTCATACCCTCTGATACTACTCATAGATTCATCAAAATAAGCAAACAACACAATGAAAACAAAATCTGTCAAAAACAGAACAGTCTGTAGTAATCTGTATAAAATGTATACTTCTGGAAATCTAAAAATTCTGAAATAAACTGGTGGACCTGAGGAATTTTTCTAATAATCATCTTCAAAAAGAATCAACCTAAAATCACTCTGTAGTAAAAAATGGCAGCTAATCTCGTGAGTGCTAAAGTTTCTGTTTTTTACAGCAAGATCACAAAGACTTCACCCAAGTCTTCCCAAAGGTTCTACTTGGCACAAACACTAACTAAAACATAAAAACACATCTAAACAGAGGCTAGATGAATTATTTATTAATAAACAGGAGCAAAAAGCAAAGAATAAAAATAAAATTGGGTTGCCTCCCAACAAGCGCTAACGTTTAACGCCCCTAGCTAGGCATGATGATTTCAATGATGCTCACATAAAAGATAAGAATTGAAACATAAAGAGAGCATCATGAAACACATGGAAAGCACATTTAAGTCTAACCCACTTCCTATGCATAGGGATTTTGTGAGGAAACAACTTATGGGAACAATAATCAACTAGCATAGGAAGGCAAAACAAGCATAACTTCAAAAGTTTAAGCACATAGAGAGGAAACTTAATATTATTGCAATTCCAACAAGCATATGTTCCCCCCCTCATAATTTTTTTTAGTAGCATCATGAATGAATTCAACAATATAACCATCACATGAAGCATTCTTTTCATGATCTACAAGCATAGAAATTTTATTACTCTCCACATAAGCAAATTTATTCTCATGAATAGTGGTGGGAGCAAATTCAACAAAATAACTGTCATGTGAGGCATAATCCAATTGAAAACTAAAATCATGATGACAAGTTTCATGGTTATCATTATTTTTAATAGCATACAAGTCATCACAATAATCATCATAGATAGCAACTTTGTTCTCATAATCAATTGGAACCTCTTCCGAAATAGTGGATCCATCACTAAATAAAGTCATGACCTCTCCAAATCCACTTTCATAATTATCACAATAATATTCAACATCCTCCAAAATAGAGGGATCATTACTTCCTAAAGTTGACACTCTTCCAAACCCACTTTCACCAATATAATCATCATAAATAGGAGGCATGCTTTCATCATAATAAATATTCTCACCAAAACTTGGGGGACTAAACATATCATCTTCATCAAACATAGCATCCCCAAGCTTGTGGCTTTGAATATCTTTAGAATCATGGGTATTCAAAGAATTCATACTAACAACATTGCAATCATGCTCATCATTCACATATTTTATGCCAAGCACTCTATGTAATTCTTCTTCTAGTACTTGAGCACAATTTTGCTTCCCATCATTTTCACGAAAGACATTAAAAAGATGAAGCATATGAGGAAACCTTAATTCCATTTTTTGTTTTCTTTTATAGAATAAACTAGTGATAAAACAAGAAACAAAAAGATTCGATTGCAAGATCTAAAGATATACCTTCAAGCACTCGCCTCCCCGGCAACGGCGCCAGAAACTGCTTAATGTCTACTACACAACCTTCTTCTTGTAGACGTTGTTGGGCCTCCAAGTGCAGAGGTTTGTAGGACAGTAGCAAATTTCCCTCAAGTGGATGACCTAAGGTTTATCAATCTATGGGAGGCGTAGGTTGAAGATGGTCTCTCTCAAACAACCCTGCAACCAAATAACAAAGAGTCTCTTGTGTCCCCAACACACCCAATACAATGGTAAATTGTATAGGTGCACTAGTTCGGCGAAGAGATGGTGATACAAGTGCAATATGGATGGTAGATATAGGTTTTTGTAATCTGAAAATATAAAACAGCAAGTTAACAAGTAATAAAAGTGAGCGTAAGCGGTATTGCAATGCTAGGAAACAAGGCCTGGGGTTCATACTTTCACTAGTGCAAGTTCTCTCAACAATAATAACATAATTGGATCATATAACTATCGCTCAACATGCAACAAAGAGTCACCCCAAAGTCACTAATAGCGGAGAACAAACGAAGAGATTATGGTAGGGTACGAAACCACCTCAAAGTTATCCTTTCTGATCGATCTATTCAAGAGTCCGTAGTAAAATAACACGAAGCTATTCTTTCCGTTCAATCTATCATAGAGTTCGTACTAGAATAACACCTTAAGACACAAATCAACCAAAACCCTAATGTCACCTAGATACTCCAATGTCACCTCAAGTATCCGTGGGTATGATTATACGATATGCATCACACAATCTCAGATTCATCTATTCAACCAACACAAAGTACTTCAAAGAGTGCCCCAAAGTTTCTACCGGAGAGTCGAGACGAAAACGTGTGCCAACCCCTATGCATAAGTTCACGAAGTTACGGAACTCGCAAGTTGATCACCAAAACATACATCAAGTGAATCAAATCCTTAAAGACTCAATCCGATAAGATAACTTCAAAGGGAAAACTCAATCCATTACAAGAGAGTAGAGGGGGAGAAACATCATAAGATCCAACTATAATAGCAAAGCTCGCGATACATCAAGATCGTGCCAAATCAAGAACACGAGAGAGAGAGAGATCAAACACATAGCTACTGGTACATACCCTCAGCCCCGAGGGTGAACTACTCCCTCCTCGTCATGGAGAGCGCCGGGATGATGAAGATGGCCACCGGAGAGGGATTCCCCCCTCCGGCAGGGTGCCGGAACGGGGTCCCGATTGGTATTTGGTTGCTATAGAGGCTTGCGGCGGCGGAACTCCCGATCTCGGTTTCTTTCTGGAAGTTTGGGTATATATAAGAGGTGTTGGCGTCGGGAACAAGTCAGGGGGGTCCCCGAGGCGACCACGAGGTAGGGGGCGCGCCTAGGGGGGTAGGGCGCGCCCCCCACCCTTGTGGTGGCCTCAGGACTCTTCTGGCCCATCTCCGATGCTCCGTGGGCTTCTTCTGTTCCAAAAACAATCTCCGTTGAATTTCAGGTCAATTGGACTCCGTTTGGTTTTCCTTTTCTGCGATACTCAAAAAGAAGGAAAAAACAGAAACTGGCACTGGGCTCTAGGTTAATAGGAGTCCCAAAAATCATATAAAATAGCATATAAATGCATATAAAACATCCTAGATGGATAATATAATACCATGGAACAATCAAAAATTATAGATACGTTGGAGACATATCATGTAGACAAATTAAACTCAAGCAATATGAATAGACCCCATTGTTTTATTCTTATTAGCAACAATACAACACGTGCCTTGCTACCCTTTCTATCACAAGGTGAGGACACTGAAAGATTGAACAACTACAAAGCACCTCTCCCACTAAAGATAAATCAATCTAATTGGCCAAACCAAATGTATAGATTGAAGAGAAATACAAAGCTATCATACTCATGCATAATAAAGTTCAAAAAAGACTCAATTACTTTCAATGAATAATCTGATCATAAACCCACAATTCATAGGATCCCAACAAATACACCGCAAAATAATATTACATTGGATAGAACTCCAAGAATATCGAGGAGAACATGGTATTGAAGATTAAAGGGAGAGAAGAAGCCATCTAGGTAATAGCTATGGACCCGTAGGTCTGTGGTGAACTACTCACACATCATCGGTAGGGAAGCAAGGTTGATATAGAAGCCCTCCGTGATCGGTTCCCCCTCCGGAAGAGTACCGGAAAATGCCTCCAGATGGGATCGCGGAAGAACAGAGACTTGCGGCGGCGGAAAAATTGTTTCGGGTGGCTCTCTGTTGGTTTCCCAATATTTGCGAATTTATATATAGAAGTGGAATTAGGTCATATGGAGCCACGTGGGGCCCACAAGGCATCAGTCCACGCCTACCCCCTAGGGTTCGCCATGTTGCCTTGCCGTCTGGTCTCCCCCAAAGATTTTAGGGTCTCTTATGTCCAGAAAAAAATCGTCAAAAAGTTCCGTACCATTTGTACTCCGTTTGGTACTGATTTTCTGGAAAAATCAAAAACAGCAAAAAAACATCAACTAGCACTGGGTTAATAAGTTAGTTCCCAAAAAGATATAAAATTGCATATTAAAGCAAATAAAGTATCCAAGGTTAATAACATAATAGCATGTCACATCACAGGTCTCTCGGTTTCCACAACCATCTATAAACTTCATGTGTCCTAGGGAGTTGGATGTCTCCAACTACGCCAATGGATAGGAAATCTCCCATCACTAAGTTACAAAACGTAAATAAGAAGCAACACACATAATTAGATAACACAGATCAAATAACCACCTACTAATCGACTGACCCATAGCCAACAATTACTCAAATAATATCACATATAAGGGGGTTCAAGAGTTGTTACAACCCATCACGGAGACCGTGATGAAGGAGGAAGAAGGGATGGTGATGGCGGTGATGATGGCAGCGACGCGGATGATGATGGTGACAACGGTGGCGTGGCGACAGTGGCAAGGATGATGATGGTGAAGACGGTGGCATGGCAGTGGCCCATGGCCACGCCCCACCGGGGCGGTGCTACTTCTTGAGTTTGCATTGTTTCCCTTGAAGAGGAAAGGGTGATGCGGCAAAGTAAGGATAAGTATTTCCCTTAATAATAACCAAGGTATCAATCCAGTAGGAGGCACAAGCAAGTCTCCAATCTATGCACCTGCACAAACTAACAAACACTTGCACTCAAAGCGAAAAAGGGGTTGTCAATCCCTTCACCGTCTCGAACAAGAGTGAGATATAATAGAGATAGATATAAAAGATTACTAAAACGTAAAACAAAGTAAAGTAAATAAATTACAGCAAGATATTTTTGGGTTTTTTTGGTTTATAGATCTGGAAAAATATGATGGAAATAGACCCAGGGGCCATAGGTTTCACTAGAGGCTTCTCTCTTGAAGAAAGCATACGGTGGGTAAACAAATTACTGTTGAGCAATTGATAGAAAAGCACATATTTATGACGATATCTGAGGCAATGATCATGAATATAGGCATCACTACCGCGACAAGTAGATCGAAACGATTCTGCATCTACTACTATTACTCCACACATCGACCGACTCTTGCCGGCATCTAGAGTATTAAGTTCATAAGAATAGATCAACGCTTTAAGCAAGATGACATGATGTAGAGGGATAAACTCAAGCAATATGATATAAACCCCATCTTTTTATCCTTGATGGCAACAATACAATACGTGCCTCACTACCCCTACTATATGTCACTGGGTGAGGACACTGCAAGATTGAACCCAAAACTAAGCACCTCTCCCAAAAACAATTTAGTTGGCCAAGCCAAACCGATAGTTCGAAGAGAAATACAGAGATATCTTAATCATGCATAAAAGAGTTCAGTGAAGACTCAAATAATATTTGATGTCTGCTAGAACTACGTCGGTATTTCCCCATAGAGGAAGGGATGATGCAGCACAGTGATGGTAGGTATTTCCCTTAGTGATGAGACTAAGGTTATCGAACCAGTACGAGAACCAAGCAACACTACGTAAACAACACCCGCACACAAATAACAAATACTCGCAACCCGACGTGTTAAAGGGGTTGTCAATCCCTTTCGGGCAACGGCGCTAGAAATTGGCAAACGGACGTGAGAGAGTTGTAAATATTGATAGATCGAACGCCAAATAAAATAAAGTGTAGCAAAGTATTTTTGTATTCTTGGTTTAATAGATCTAAAAATAAAAGCAAAGGAAAATAGATCGCAAAGGCAAATATAATAAAGAAGAGACCCGGGGGCCGTAGATTTCACTAGTGGCTTCTCTTGAGAAAAATAGCAAACGGTGGGTGAACAAATTACTGTTGGGCAATTGATAGAACTTCAAATAATCATGACGATATCCAGGCAATGATCATTATATAGGCATGACGTCCAAGACTAGTAGACCGACTCCTGCCTACATCTACTACTATTACTCCACACATCAACCGCTATCCAGCATGCATCTAGTGTATTAAGTTAAGGAGAAACGGAGTAATGCAATAAGAATGATGGCATGATGTAGACAAGATCTATTTATGTAGAAATAGACCCCATCTTGTTATCCTTAATAGCAATGATACATACGTGTCGGTTCCCCTTCTGTCACTGGGATCAAGCACCGTAAGATCGAACCCATCACAAAGCACCTCTTCCCATTGCAAGATAAATAGATCAAGTTGGCCAAACAAAACCCAAATATCCAAGAAGAAATACGAGGCTATAAGCAATCATGCATATAAGAGATCAAAGAAGACTCAAATAACTTTCATGGATAAAAAGATAGGTCTCATCATAAACTCGAAGTTCATCGGATCCCAACAAACACACCGCAAAAAGAGTTACATCATATGGATCTCCAAGACACCATTGTATTGAGAATCAAACGAGAGAGAGGAAGCCATCTAGCTACTAACTATGGACCCTTAGGTCTACAAAGAACTACTCATGCATCATCGGAGAGGCACCAATGGACATGATGCACCCCTCTGTGATGGTGTCTAGATTGGATCTGGTGGTTCTGGAACTTGCGGCGGTTGGAATTGATTTTCGTCGACTCCCCTAGGGTTTTTGGAACATTGGGGTATTTATAGAGCAAAGAGGCGGTTCAGGGGGCACCCAAGGTGGGCACAACCCACCAGGGCGCGCCCTAGAGGGTTGTGCTCCCCTCGGAGCACCCCCAGGTGCTTCTCCGGCCCACTGGATGTCTTCTAGTCCAAAAGAATCCACAAAAAGTTTCGCTGCGTTTGGACTCCGTTTGGTATTGATTTCCTACGATGTAAAAAACATGCAGAAAACAGCAACTAGCACTTGGCACTATGTCAATAGGTTAGTAAGAAAAAATGATATAAAATGACTATAAAATGATTATAAAACATTCAAGAATGGTAATATAACAGCATGGAACAAACAAAAATTATAGATACATTGGAGACGTATCAACATCCCCAAGCTTAATTCCTGCTCGTCCTCGAGTAGGTAAATGATAAAAACAGAATTTTTGATGTGGAATGCTGCCTAACATGTAGAAAAAGGGTCAAATGTTCAGCTCATTAGTCCCGGTTTATATTTCTCTTCAAATGTTCAGCTCATTAGTCCTGGTTTGTATTAGTCCTGTCGCCGGCACCACCTTGTGGTAAGCCTCTTGTTCTTATCTTTTTTATATAAAAAATTCATGTTTGTGTGATTTGGTTATATAGTTACTCATATAATTATCTTACCCGTACGTTGCTTGTTATACATAGTGCCATGGTTTTGATATCCGTCCCTGTTGGCCCTCGTCCGTGTTATGATTCGGATGTGGTATATTCTCTTTTAAAACTATTTGTTGCATTTCATGTTTATGACAAATTATGCCCATCAAGTTGACATAGATATTTTTATCTAGGAGGTATGTGAACCGGAAATTCCAACCGACCCTATTGTCGAGAGGTTAAATTTAGTTGAAAGAGAAAACGAGTATTTGAAAGAAAAATTGAAAAGAATTGAGGGGGAGAAGATGGAATTGGAGTTGCATGTTGCCGATGTCGTCGATGATCACAAGATCAAGATGGAGAAAATGCGCTTGAAGATTAGAAAGATTAGAAAATATGCCATTGATAGTGAGGCTTGGTATCATTATGCTGTTGGATCAATTGTTACCTTAGTTGCGATCTTGATCACATTTGTTGTTGCATTTAAATGATTTAGCTAGAGAGTTATTTGTTTGTTGCATTTAAGTGTTGTATGAACTTTATGTATGAACTAGTATTAATTTGGTCTTTTCGGTGTTGTGTAATGAAGATGAGCCGACAATGGATGTACGATGACCGATGCTCTCCCGAGTTCATTAATGGCGTGCATACTTTTCTGCTTGCGGCTGAGGCAGACAAGCGGGCGGATGGTTTTATGCCTTGTCCATGTGCTGGCTGAAAGAATGATCACAATTACTCTAACTCAAGAACCATTCACATCCACCTGTTTGAGTCCGGTTTCATGCCCCACTATAATGTTTGGACCAAGCACGGAGAAAGAGGGGTTATGATGGAAGACAATGAAGAAGAAGAGGATGACGACAGCTATCCTAGCCATGGGTTCCCTGAATACGATGATACAACAATGGGGGAAGAAGCTGAGCAGGCAATGGGGGAAGAAGCTGAGCCGGCAATGCGGGAAGAAGCTGAAGAAGAGGCATCATATGAGCCCACTGATGATCTAGGTCGGGCCATTGCCGATGCAAAGAGAAACTGCGCAAGTGAAAAGGAGAAGAAGAAGTTGCAGCGCATATTAGAGGATCACAAGAAATTGTTGTACCCGAATTGCGAAGCTGACAAGAAAAAGTTGGGTACCACACTGGAATTGCTGCAATGGAAGGCAGAGAATGGTGTATCTGACAAGGGATTTGGAAAGTTGCTAGTAATGATAAAGAATATGCTTCCAAAGGACAACGAATTGCTTGAGAGTATGTACGAAGCAAAGAAGGTTGTCTGCCCTCTAGGGTTAGAGGTGCAGAAGATACATGCATGCCCTAATGACTGCATCCTCTACCGCGGTGAGTACAAGGATTTGAACACGTGCCCGGTATGCGGTGCATTGCGCTATAAGATCAGCCGCGATGACCGTGGTGATGTCGAGGGCGAGCGCCCCAGGAAAAAGATTCCTGCCAAGGTGATGTGGTATGCTCCTATAATACCACGGTTGAAATGTTTCTTCCAAAACAAAGAGCATGCCAAGGCGATGCGATGGCACAGAGAAGACCGTAAGAAAGACGGAAAGTTGAGAGTACCCGCTGATGGGTCGCAGTGGAGAAAAATCGAGAGAAAGTACAAGGAGGAGTTTGCAGGTGACGCAAGGAACATATGGTTTGGTCTAAGCGCAGATGGCATTAATCCTTTTGGTGAGCAGAGCAGCAACCATAGCACATGGCCTGTGACTGTATGTATGTATAACCTTCCTCCTTGGTTGTGCATGAAGCGGAAGTTCATTATGATGCCAGTGCTCATCCAAGGCCCTAAGCAACCCGGCAACGACATTGATGTGTACCTAAGGCCATTAGTTGAAGAACTCTTACAGCTGTGGAATGGAACATGTGTACGTGCGTGGGATGAGCACGGACATGAAGAATTTGACCTAAAGGCGTTGCTGTTCATGACCATCAATGATTGGCCTGCTCTCAGTAACCTTTCAGGACAGACAAACAAGGGATACCGCGCATGCACGCACTGTTTGGATGATACCGACAGTATATATTTGGATAATTGTAGGAAGAATGTGTACCTGGGACATCGTCGATTTCTTCCGAGCAGGCATCCCGTAAGAAAGAAATTAGGCAAGCATTTCAAAGGTGAGGCGGATCACCGGACGATGCCTCGCCACCGTACTGGTGCTGATGCACATGATATGGTCAAGGATTTGAAGGTAGTCTTTGGAAAGGGTCTTGGCGGACAACCTGTTCTGAATGACGCTGACAGACGCGCACCCATGTGGAAGAAGAAATCTATATCTTGGGAACTGCCCTATTGGAAAGACCTAGAGGTCCGCTCCGCAATCGACGTGATGCACGTGACGAAGAATCTTTGCGTGACCCTGCTTGTCTTCTTGGGCGTGTATGGGAAGACAAAAGATACACCGGAGGCACGGGAGGACCAACAACGTATGCACAGAAAAGACGACATACATCAGGGTCATGCCAGCTACGCTCTTACCAAAAAAAGAGAAGGAAATCTTCTTTGAATGCCTGCTCAGTATTAAGGTACCGTCTGGCTTCTCGTCGAATATAAAGGGAATAATAAATGTGGCAGAGAGAGTTACAGAACCTAAAGTCTCATGACTGCCATGTGATTATGACGCAACTGCTTCTAGTTGCATTGAGGGGGCTTCTATCGGAAAATGTTCGATTAGCCATTGTGAAGCTATTGTTGGAAATATGCCCTAGAGGCAATAATAAAATGGTTATTATTATATTTCCTTGTTCATGATAATTTTCTATTGTTCATGCTATAATTGTGTTATCCGGAAATCGTAATACATGTGTGAACACATAGACCATAACATGTCCCTAGTGAGCCTCTAGTTGACTAGCTCGTTGATCAATAGATGGTTACGGTTTCCTGACCATGGACATTGGATGTCACTGATAACGGGATCACATCATTAGGAGAATGATGTGATGGACAAGACCCAATCCTAAGCATAGCACTAGATCGTGTAGTTCGTTTGCTAAAGCTTTTCTAATGTCAAGTATCATTTCCTTAGACCATGAGATCGTGCAACTCCCGGACACCGTAGGAATGCTTTGGGTGTACCAAACGTCACAACGTAACTGGGTGGCTATAAAGGTGCACTATAGGTATCTTCGAAAGTGTCTGTTGGTGTGGCACGGACCGAGACTGGGATTTGTCACTCCGTATGACGGAGAGGTATCTCTGGGCCCACTCGGTAGGACATCATCATAATGAGCTCAATGTGATCAAGGAGTTGTTCACAGGATGATGTGTTATGGGAACGAGTAAAGAGACTTGCCATAACGAGATTGAACAAGGTATCGGTATACCGACGATCGAATCTCGGGCAAGTATCGTACCGATAGACAAAGGGAATTGTATACGGGATTGCTTGAATCCTCGACATCATGGTTCATCCGATGAGATTATCGTGGAGCATGTGGAGCCAACATGGGTATCCAGATCCCACTGTTGGTTATTGACCGGAGAGTTGTCTCGGTCATGTCTACGTGTTTCCGAGCCCGTAGGGTCTACACACTTAAGGTTCGGTGACGCTAGAGTTGTGGAGATATTAGTATGCGGTTAACCGAAAGTTGTTCGGAGTCCCGGATGAGACCTCGGACGTCACGAGGAGTTCCAGAATGGTCCGGAGGTAAAGATTTATATATAGGAAGTCCAGTTTCGGCCACCGGGAGAGTTTCGGGGGTCACCGGTATTGTACCGGGACCACCGGAAGGGTCCCGGGGGTCCACCGGGGGGGGCACCTATCCTGGAGGGCCCCATGGGCTGAAGTGGTGTGGGAACCAGCCCCTGGTGGGCTGGTGTGCCCCACCCAAGGGCCCAAGGCGCCTAGGGTTGGAAACCCTAGGGCGCCGTTGCCCCCCGGAGGGGGCATGCGCCCCCCTGGTTGGAAACCCTAAGGGGGTCGTTGCCCCCCGAGGGGCCGCCGCCCCCTCTAGATGGGATATCCAGGAGGGGAGGGAGGGCAGCCGCACCCTAAGCCCTGGCGCCTCCCTCTCCCTCCCGTGAGACCTCTTCCTCCTCCATTAGCGCTTGGCGAAGCCCTGCTGGAATCCCGCTGCTTCCACCACCACGCCGTCGTGCTGCTGAATCTCCATCAACTTCTCCTTCCCCCTTGCTGGATTAAGAAGGAGGAGAGTCTCCGCTCCGTACGTGTGTTGAACGCGGAGGTGCCGTCCGTTCGGCGCTAGGATCATCGGTGATTTGGATCATGACGAGTACGACTCCATCAACCCCATTCTCTTGAACGCTTTCGCTCGCGATCTACAAGGGTATGTAGATGCACTCCTCCCCTCTCGTTGCTAGTAAACTCCATAGATTGATCTTGGTGATGCGTAGAATTTTTTTAATTTCTGCAACGATCCCCAACAGTGGCATCATGAGCTAGGTCTATGCGTAGTTTCTATGCACGAGTAGAACACAAGTTGTTGTGGGCGTCGATTTTGTCAATTTACTTGCCGTTACTAGTCTTATCTTGATTCGGCGGCATCGTGGGATGAAGCGGCCCGGACCGACCTTACACGTATGCTTACGTGAGACAGGTTCCACCGACTGACATGCACTAGTTGCATAAGGTGGCTAGCGGGTGTCTGTCTCTCCCACTTTAGTCGGATCGGATTCGATGAAAAGGGTCCTTATGAAGGGTAAATAGAAATTGGCATATCACGTTGTGGTTTTGGCGTAGGTAAGAAACGTTCTTGCTAGAAACCTATAGCAGCCACGTAAAAATTTGCAACAACAATTAGAGGACGTCTAACTTGTTTTTGCAGCATGTGTCATGTGATGTGATATGGCCAGAAGAATGTGATGAATGATATATGTGATGTATGAGATTGATCATGTTCTTGTAATAGGAATCACGACAACCGGCAGGAGCCATAGGAGTTGTCTTAATTTATTTATGACCTGCGTGTCAACTGAAACGTCATGTAATTACTTTACTTTATTGCTAACCGTTAGCCATAGTAGTAGAAGTAATAGTTGGCGAGACAACTTCATGAAGACACGATGATGGAGATCATGGTGTCATGCCGGTGACAATGATGAACATGGCGCCCCGAAGATGGAGATCAAAAGGAGCAAAATGATATTGGCCATATCATGTCACTATTTGATTGCATGTGATGTTTATCATGTTTTACATCTTATTTGCTTAGAATGACGGTAGCATAAATAAGATGATCCCTCGCTAAAATTTCAAGAAAGTGTTCCCCCTAACTGTGCACCGTTGCGAAGGTTCGTTGTTCCGAAGCACCACGTGATGATCGGGTGTGATAGGTTCTAACGTTCGCATACAACGGGTGTAAGCCAGATTTACACACGCAATACACTTAGGTTGACTTGACGAGCCTAGCATGTACAGACATGGCCTCGGAACACAAGAGACCGAAAGGTCGAACATGAGTCGTATAGCAGATACGATCAACATGAAGATGTTCACCGATGATGACTAGTCCGTCTCACGTGATGATCGGACACGGCCTAGTTGACTCGGATCATGTATCACTTAGATGACTAGAGGGATGTCTGTCTGAGTGGGAGTTCATTAATAATTTGATTAGATGAACTTAATTATCATGAACTTAGTCTAAAATCTTTACAATATGTCTTGTAGATCAAATGGCCCACGCTAATGTCAACCTCAACTTCAACGCGTTCCTAGAGAAAACCAAGCTGAAAGACGATGGTAGCAACTATACGGACTGGGTCCGGAACTTGAGGATTATCCTCATAGCTGCCAAGAAAGCATATGTCCTTGAAGCACCGCTAGGTGAAGCACCCGTCCCAGCAAACCAAGACGTTATGAACGCCTGGCAAACACGTGTTGATGATTACTCCCTGGTTCAGTGCGGCATGCTTTACAGCTTAGAACCGGGGCTCCAAAAGCGTTTCGAGCAGCACGGAGCATATGAGATGTTCCAAGAGCTGAAAATGGTTTTCCAAGCTCATGCCCGGGTCGAGAGATATGAAGTCTCCGACAAGTTCTACAGTTGTAAGATGGAGGAGAATAGTTCCGTCAGCGAACACATACTCAAAATGTCTGGGTTGCACAACCGCTTGTCTCAGCTGGGAGTTAATCTCCCGGATGACGCGGTCGTTGACAGAATCCTTCAGTCGCTTCCACCTAGCTACAAGAGCTTTGTGATGAACTTCAATATGCAGGGGATGGAAAAGACCATTCCTGAGGTATATTCAATGCTGAAATCAGCGGAGGTGGAGATCAAAAAGGAACATCAAGTGTTGATGGTGAATAAAACCACTAAGTTCAAGAAAGGCAAGGGTAAGAAGAACTTCAAGAAAGACGGCAAGGGAGTTGCCGCGCCCGGTAAGCAAGCTGCCGGGAAGAAGACAAAGAATGGACCCAAGCCTGAGACTGAGTGCTTTTATTGCAAGGGAAACGGTCACTGGAAGCGGAACTGCCCCAAGTACTTAGCGGATAAGAAGGCCGGCAATACCAAAGGTATATGTGATATAGATGTTATTGATGTGTACCTAACCAGCGCTCGTAGTAGCTCCTGGGTATTTGATACCGGTGCGGTTGCTCATATTTGTAACTCAAAGCAGGAGCTGCGGAATAAGCGAAGACTGGCGAAGGACGAGGTGACGATGCGCGTCGGGAATGGTTCCAAGGTCGATGTGATCGCCGTCGGCACGCTACCTCTACATTTACCTACGGGATTAGTTTTAAACCTCAATAATTGCTATTTAGTGTCAGCTTTGGGCATGAACATTGTATCTGGATCTCGTTTGATGCGAGATGGCTACTCATTTAAATCCGAGAATAATGGTTGTTCTATTTATATGAGAGATATGTTTTATGGTCATGCCCCGCTGGTCAATGGTTTATTCTTAATGAATCTCGAACGTGATGTTACACATATTCATAGTGTGAATGCCAAGAAATGTAAGGTTGATAATGATAGTCCCACATACTTGTGGCACTGCCGCCTTGGTCACATTGGTGTCAAACGCATGAAGAAACTCCATGCAGATGGACTTTTGGAGTCTCTTGATTATGAATCATTTGACACGTGCGAACCATGCCTCATGGGCAAAATGACCAAGACTCCGTTCTCCGGAACAATGGAGCGAGCAACCAACTTATTGGAAATCATACATACTGATGTGTGCGGTCCAATGAGCGTTGAGGCTCGCGGTGGCTATCGTTATGTTCTCACCCTCACTGATGACTTAAGTAGATATGGGTATGTCTACTTAATGAAACACAAGTCTGAGACCTTTGAAAA